>NC_056735.1:1951188557-1951488557 GCF_019279795.1 Protopterus annectens
TGATAAGGAAAGACAATACAATAACGAAGGAATATCCCAGTTATCAGAATGAGCATGTCAACCAGACAGAGAAGTGACAGAACTGTTTTAGGACACTTGTACTATATAATAAAGGGTAGTAATATCACAACAGTGCAGCAGGTAGCACGGCTGACTCACTGTTACTCTCCAGTTTGTGTCAACTCTTTATATATTCATATCTTCATATGTTTGTGATGGCTTCAGATGACCCAATTTCCTTCTGTGTCACAAATACCTGCTATAGCTGAAGTTCTGATTGATCAGACTGTGTGTATGAGTGTGTGTATGAGTGTGTGCATGTGCGTGTATGCATCTGTGTGCATGTGCATGAGTGTGTGTGTCTATCTATCTATCTATCTATCTATCTATCTATCTATCTATCTATCTATCTATCTGTGTGTGTGTGTGTGTGTGTGTCTACTGAAATTGAGTGAAATATCCAAATCTCAATGTTTACTAGGTAGGCAAGAAAATGCTTTTTTCTGAAATGTTGCCACTGTACTACTCGAGCACCGATTGACAATCTCAGCACACTAAAAACATAATTCTTTGCAGGTGGACAAGTTCCACTGCACATCTTCACCCCTGGTAATGATATATATATATATATATATATATATATATATATATATATATATATATATATATATATATATATTTCAAGATCTCACAATCCCAGGGAGAGAGCATATTTCCATACCCCAAGAATTGTACACTCTCATGCACCTGTTGGTCATCTGTTTAATCAGTCAAATTTTTTTGTCTAAAGGGATGTCACCCATAGTTAGAGCTGACCAACTTCAGTTGACTCATATACGTGTGTGTGTGTGTGTGTGTGTGTGTGTGTGTGTGTGTGTGTGTGTGTGTGTGTGTGTGTGTGTGTGTGTGTGTGTGTGTGTGTGCGTGTCTGTGCATCCTGTGCTGTTATGACAGTTACCCTATTATCTTTTCCAAGCTTAGTTTTCTGCCTTAAGTCCTATAACTGTTTACACAGCCTCTAATCCAAGATATAGCTGTTACTGGAAAATGAATGGAGACAATTTTAACACTGCAGATTACTTGACTAAAAAACCTTGCAACTAATATGGCAAATTTATAAATGTTATTCATTTTGTATGGCTGAAACTAGTGGTATTTGAGTTTTATATTTTGATATATTACCTTAATTGCAATTCTCTCTCTCTCTCTCTATCTTTCCTTTTTATTTTCTGTTGTTTCACATGTTCTGTTCAAATGCTTTTTAAGAAATATACCTCTTTTTTTAGAAGTGCAATGGTATCAATAATAGTCAGTTGAACTATCAGAAAATAAGAAGATAAGATGCTGGTTTAACATCCTGATTAAAGGCACACACCTCTGAAGCATAGATTCTCCCTTATGCTATATTATAATATATAATGTCAATCAAAACACTCAGTGAGGGGATATTCAAGACTGTGTTTGGAGCTTTCTTGTATCAAAGATGAGTGCCACCTACTGAATCACTGCTCAGAATGGTCTATGTCACAGTTCCCTTATGGTAGTGCCATATTTTTCTAATTGCTTTCTTACAGTGCTTTGATACTCTCAGCCTTCTTCATTCTCCAGATTGGTTCACATGTCAGCATGTTCTGTGTGGAGTTGGTATATTCTGCCTGTATTAATGTGGGATTTTATCAGGTGCCCTGTTTTTTTCCTACATCCGAATGCATGAAGTATGTCTATTAGAAAAAGATTCTTCAACATGGTGTATTTGAGTTTGTGTGAATGTCTGTGTGTGTGTGTGTGTGTGTGTGTGTGTGTGTGTGTGTGTCTGTGCGTTTGCATGTCTGTGCATGTGCATGTCTGTGCGTGTGCATATCTCTGCGTGTCTGTGCATGTGTGCATGTGCATGTCTGTGCGGGTTCCTATCAGTTCACCGACAGTTCAGAACATCGACACTCACATCTTTGACACCAAATCATCGACAGTTCATAACATCGACGTTTCAGGTAAGCGATCTTCCCCCTTACAGGACCCATGGTAGCACTCGTTTCACTATTACGAAGGTAAGGACAACGCTGTCAGGGTAAATTGTAAAGAATCACGTAAACCTTACGCGTTGTAACAGAGAAACGAGTGCTACCATGGGTCCTGTAAGGGGGAAGATCGCTTACCTGAAACGTCGATGTTATGAACTGTCGATGATTTGGCATCGAAGATGTGAGTGTCGATGTTCTGAACTGTCGGTGAACTGATAGGAACCCGTCTGTGCGTGTCTATGTGTGTCTGTGCATGTATGTGTCTGTGTGTGTGTGTGTGTGTGTGTGTGTGTGTGTGTGTGTGTGTGTGTGTGTGTGTGTGTTTGTGTGTGTGTGAGTGTGTGTGCATGTGTGTGGGGGAGAGTTTGTGTGTAAGTGTATGTTTGTGGATCCAGCAATGACTGTCATCCTATCTAGACTGGTGTCCTATCTATAATTAATTTCTTTGTCTCAAATCGATTTATTGATGTGATAAGCTCTTCTTACCTTGTGGTCCTGAAATTGATAAAGTTTGTAAATGGTGAATCGGAGTTCTTAATCTTTTGTCAAGTATGTGTATCAATCAAATGATAAGCATTTATGCTTTGTGTAGTATTGCCACAGTAGATCAAATGAATATAGTCTATATGTTAAGGCTTAGCAAAAACTGATTAAGACTGAAACAATATACAGAATAGGGTGAAGTCTTACAATAGATTCATTTCTAATCATGTGATAATGGGAAATGAAAGATGGCTGATATATTAAATTAATTCAAAATAATTTTCAAAAAATTTCCATTTTTTTTTTTTTTTTTTTTTTATGAAAACACAAATAGGAGATCTCATTGTGACACGTCATAAAGCATCCACCACACATTCTGTCTGTGAGTAAATGTTCACCAATTTAATATAAGGGCTATAACACTAGAAATGTGAATAATTTGGAACAAATGTACTAATTCAGCAAACATAGGCTCTGGACAATAAAATATAGCCCTGTAAAAAACAATGCTTTCACAGCAGCTGCACAAGTATATTTGAAACAGAACTGCTTAAAAGTAGTTGCAAAGTTAAAGTAACAGGGTGTCATAAATTGCTGGCTTAGTAGCTAGGCCATAAGTCTTTGAAAAGTGGTGATGTTTTGCTCCTGAAGTCTGATAAGATATATATTTCACAACCAATTTAATCCAAACTTGCTGGATACCATTCAAATACTCCACATTATATGCTGCAGCACTGCTTTCAAAATGCGATATTTTATACTGAATATATAAAATAAGATTTTGGTTAAAGCCTTTGATAGTGACAGTCATATGCTGTGTCTAAAAGCAATGCTACCTAGTGTTGATTTAAAAAAAAGTTTGCAAAGTTAAGTGAAGACTGGAAACTTTAGAGGATTCTAATCATAACTAGAGAACCACTTTGTACATTCATAGCATTATATCTCACTTTGACCCAGCAAGTGTTTCATTCTGACTATGCAAGACTACTCTACTGGGCAAACAGACTCCATAGCAATATAATATTTCTTGTGATAACATCTCATGCATCAGCATTTATCAGATCTTGAGAAAACACACAAACAGCCAATAATTCACCAGTATCTTACTTTCTTTAATTCCAGTGATCTGGTACCTCGGCAATTCGCCTTCATGGATCACAATTGATTGAGTACAAACATCACATTTATATACATACTCAATAAGACAATTAAGTCTCCTAATTAATTGATTGAACAATGAAAATTTTTTTTAAAGTGACCATAAACTTATTATAAACTTATTATAAATATAAAATATGAAATAAGTAAATAAATGAATAAATATATGAACGTATACAAAGTATAAATAATTCATTAACTGCCTAATTCCTGATTCATACCGTTAGGCTTTAAAGTATGAAACTTGAAAATCATTCTAGTTTCAAGCTCCAGTAACTTTGCTACAATATCATCTCCTCTCTGAAAAGTGGTGATGTTTTGCTCCTGAAGTCTGATAAGATATATATTTCACAACCAATTTAATCCAAACTTGCTGGATACCATTCAAAGACTCCACATTATATGCTGCAGCACTGCTTTCAAAATGCAATATTTTATACTGAATATATAAAATAAGATTTTGGTTAAAGCCTTTGATAGTGACAGTCATATGCTGTGTCTAAAAGCAATGCTACCTAGCGCTGATTTAAAAAAAAGTTTGCAAAGTTAAGTGAAGACTGGAAACTTTAGAGGATTCTAATCATAACTAGAGAACCACTTTGTACATTCATAGTATTATATCTCACTTTGACCCAGAAAGTGTTTCATTCTGACTATGCAAGACTACTCTACTGGGCAAACAGACTCCATAGCAATATAATATTTCTTGTGATAACATCTCATGCATCAGCAATTATCAGATCTTGAGCCTACATAAGGCTGGGCTTGTTTCAAGGAGGACCCAATACGACTGAATATGTTAAGTTAAAACTTTATGTGGTACTGTTTTCTGAAATCAGGCCAGATGAATGTGGTTGACAGTCAAAGAATACATATATATATATATATATATATATATATATATATATATATGTATATAATTGCAGTAAAATATTAAAAGTTTTATTAATGAACATTTATGATTAATTGAGGTTTTTATATGTGTAATATGGAAGTTACAATTTTTGGATGTGGAAGCTCAAAGAACAGATTTATTTATATATAGTGTAGGCTTGCTAACATGTATATGGTTTGAGAGAAACTTATTGTAACAGAGTCTGAGAACTGTTGCTGTATATTGTACACAAAAAGATTTGGCCCAAAATATTTGGATGTGGCATAATTTACAGAATTTGATGAAAATCTCATGAACAATATAACCAGCAAGCTACTCATCATCATTTGTGATTTTGTCTATTTTAGGAAAAAAGTTGTACCTGTTGTCTCTGAAATAGGAAATAGTAAAAAGCATGTTTGCTGTTCAGAGATTGGGTTGAGGGAACAGGAGACAATGAAGATGAGCTTTTTTAGACAAAATTGCCATTTTGTATACCACACAAAAGTATCATTCTGACAGTGGTCCCTCTCCAATGCAGCTAAATGCTTTCCAAACTATAACCGGATATGTTTCTGTATCAAAGAGAATGGGTTTGGGCATGGATATATGAGGTGTCAGAATTGCTGGAAACAGTCCTTCAAATGCATGCTGTGTATTTATGGTTATCAAATGGTAGATTTGATTTTTTCTAGAATGTATCAGTACCATCAGTGAGACTGCTGACACTTGGCTCTGGCATCCCCCACATTCATTATTCAGGGATGACAGGCATAAATAAGTGTAAATCTAATTTATTTTATTTATTATATATGTTGCATTCAAAGCAGAAGGTAAGTTATTTGGGCATGTACTACTGGCAAACAGGACTCATGCCATTGTTATTAATTACATCAACAGCATTGAGTTGAATCACTACCACCCAGAGCCTGGTATAGGTCAGTTGCATTTGAATGAGATAACTAGCTGCATAAGCAAGCTGGAGTTGAATGGATTTTCATCGACAGATATATTTTTGGATTCCTACAAGCCTGGTCATTATTTCCCAAGCATTCACCAATTTCTACTTTACTTCCACACAGTTGTATATGCCAATAAAAATAAGATCAGCTTTGCAAAATTTTTGTTAAAGGAAAATAACTTTTCTCAGTATAAAAAAGTGAAATTACTACAGTAAAAGTACTTAACATGCCTGAATATTTTATATTTGGTATTCTTTCTTTGTTAAATTGTCAAAAGCACAATAAAATTAAGTAAATGTTCATTATAAAAATATTCCAGTAAGCTTTTTGTATGACCAAAAACTGGTAAATACCCTTTAAATATAAACCAAGCAGTGTCCTGGTTTGTTTCATGCAAACTTCAAAAGCCATAACAGAAGAGAAAGCCAGATTTGTATATGTCATTCATTAGTAGTTGTCATATTTAATAAGTGGGGGTAATACTACAAAAGAATTCTCAGCCTGCTGTTATTGATTGCTGCCTCTGTCAGCACATCTGACAGCCAAGAATGTCTTGGAAATGGAGATGCATCTTGACATGGGTACTTGTACTATGGTAACTCTATCAATCTGTACATGCTCTGACTGTATCAAAAAAAATAATCTATATCTATATCTATCTGTATCTGTGCATATATAATGCTATTTCAAACCTGCTGTGTGACTGCAGAGTACAGGGGAGGCAAAGTACCCCACATGGGATGTGGGTGAGCTTGCCAGCCTGCAGAAACACTTTTCAAGATATAACGAATAGGAAGACACAGAGATACCTGATATATCCAGTTCAAAACTTTTACTGCAGTGCAACAAAACACAAGTGCTTTCACCAAACAGGCAACATCAGGTGTATTACAAAAGCACTAACAAACACACCCATATTTATACATCAAATGTCACATGATACAAATTCAAATTTAAAACCACAAATTTAAAGACACAACACATATAAAAGACTTATACATTTAATTTAAAAACATACATAAATAATGCATACTAAAACTATACTTCAATACTAATAACTACCTTCTTAGGTCTCTTCTTTAACTTGGGTACTAATGGAACTGATTCATTAAGCCCATGTCCTACATCAGCCCTAAACCTCACTATCCATGAGGATTCCAAATCCTCGGTCTTAGCATGTATTTCACCCTGCCTCACATTCTCATAAACCCTAGCAATTACTAAAAATTTAAAACCATGACTAGAGTCAGTACTCAAAACATGCTTTGCCAATGCACTAACCACATTACCTTTATTCATATGGTAGATATGTTCTCTTATGCGTTCTCTGAAGGGACAGTCAGTCTTATCTATGTAAAACTATTTGCATACAACACAGTGAGCTAAATAAACAATATGTGAGGTATCACATGTAGCTGCTATTGTGAAATTATAACATCTACCTTGGTCGGGATGTTCAAATTTGCAACTGCTGTCAATATATACACACCAGTTGCAATGACCACATGGTTTAGTTCCAACTAAATGAGAATTCCTATTTGCATCCTTTGGGTAACACAACCTACTTCTCAGTGATATACTGTTCTTATATAAAAAACACAGCACTTCAGGAATGTGCCTAGAGATATCATTATCAGTTCTAAGAACACCCCAGTGTTTTTAATGATATCATTGTAACAATCTACATCACTAGTATAAGTAACTTTAAACCTCAAATCAGTGTTATACTTACTTTCTGACCTCCTAACAAACTCACTATTACCTGTAGAAAAATATGGTCTAGCTTCATTCATCCTTTTATCAAAAAACTTAACTGTGTTGTTTTGGATAAGATATTCCTCATAACCTCTCTCCTTCAAACTCATCTTCACGTTATCAACTTCACCAATAAAATCACTATCCCTAGCATTTAATCTTGAAGCTCTATAAAACTTGTTAGAAGCCACACTTCTAAAAACATAAGGAGGGTGAAGACTGTCCCTATGTAATAAATGATTCACATGACAGTCTTTCCTGTGCAACTTAAATAACACCAGTTTCATCCTTAATAACAGAAACATCCAAGAAATCCACCGCTAATTCTGAGGAGTGAGATGTAAACTTCAAATAACAGGTACTACTATTCACATATTCCATAAAGGAAACAAATATATCAAGGTCTCCCTTCCACAAAATAAATAGGTCGTCCACAAATCTACGAAAAAACAAAACATGTTCATTGAATGGCCTATTAAATATATGGTCATACTCCCAAACAACCATAATAGCATTGGTGTAGCTATTGGCACACGAAGTGCCCATAGCCACGCCATTGCATTGCTTATATATTTGCTCACCAAAAGCAAAGATATTGTGCTCAAGCACAATCTCCAACAGTTTCATCAACAATTGAACCTCGTTAGGGGTGTAATCTGTAAACCGCTGCAAAAATTGAGTCACCTTATTAAGGCCATCTAAATTGGGTATAACAGTAAATAAAGACACCACATCCATAGAAAAAAAAAACACATCATCATTCAAACTATTAAAGACATATTCATACAAGTCTCTAAGAAAATGTTCGATGTCCCTTAATACATGTTACTTTAATATTATTTTGAAAAAGGCCCTTGCTTGGTTGATCATTCACAATCTCTGTCTCTGCCTCTCTGCCTTTCTCTTTTTCTCTCTAAATATGTCACTGTCTTTTAGTCTCTTTCTGTCTCTCTCTCTCGCATTCCTTCTCTGAGTATGTCGATATATATAAAAAAAAAAAAAAAAAAAAAAAAAAAAATTTCCAGTGGTTGCTACAGATATGTTTAGTATGGCATGTGTCCTTTTCTTAAAGTCTGTATATTCTGAGTTTATTTGTCAATTTGGATAGATAAGCTGAAGAACAAACCTAACTAAGTACGTTTCTATTGTGGATAGTAGGGGGTAAACTATAAAATTATGTGCCAAACCTTTAAATTGCTGTTAGAGTGCTCATTGATGCTTCTTTTCATTGCTGCAGGGTATGCATCTGTCAAGCTGCTGAAATACAAAATTGTGGTCATATTTTTTAATTTTAACAAAATCAGACATCTTTGATGTATACAGACAGGGGCTTTTTTCAGGAATTTTTTGTGAGTAGGAGTGCATGCATGGCCATGCATGTGAGTTTATGTGTGTGTGTGTGTGTGTGTGTGTGTGTGTGTGTGTGTGTGTGTGTGTGTGTGTGTGTGTGTGTGTGTGTGTGTGTGCGCGCGTGTATTTGTGTATCTGTGTGAAGTCTCACATGCTTGTCAGGATTCATCAATCTGGGTTTTGAAAGAGACACTGGGATGAATTATGAAATGTATGTGCATTACTTTTTTATATGACAACAGCAAGCAGGTGTCCACATGAACATGATTGTGTGGTGGGACAGCAGTAAAACATGAAAGAAAGTGACTGACTCCTGCTTTTGTTTAATGTTAAAAGTACTGTGATCTAGATTTATCGAGGAAATGTCAATGTGTTTGTCTGGGGGGGGGTGGGGATTGGATACAGGATTAGTGTGAAATAACCCAATAATTGATCTATTTTTCCCAGTGATATTTGCAAGTTTAGTCTAAAACAAGACAAAATACATCATTATTGGCACACATTTCTTTTATTGATTGCAATCAGATGTTTAAGTGGTACACAGTCAAAATGTAACTATAAGTGGTGGGTATGGGGGTAGTTTACAAGATAAACTAAGTAAATCTCTATCCCAGTTTAATACTCATTTATCTAGCTTGGCAGTTTATCCTTAACAAATGTGACACAGTTTTCTTTGATAAGCAGTACTCTTACCATTCCACTTATATTTGGCATCAGGGAGCTGGGTACATACATTATTTATTTGCATTTGTTTACTGTGAAAGTTTGAGGAGGAAATACCCATATTACATACATCTGAATGAGCTAATAAAAGTGCAGCATGTAACACTCAGGGCTACCTAACTCAGCAGGTTATCACCATGTTGCATGCACTATATAGTATTTAGAGCATGTTAAGTTCAAACACATCTATTGAACATATTACATACAGCTTATAGACCTCACACACATCATAGATTAGTACTAGGCTAACTGCCCTTGCCAGCCATTTTAAGTGTAGACAATTATCCCTTGTGAGACTCAAACTCAGCACCTTGTGTTCATAAGGCAAGCACCTTAACCATTAGGCCACCCTCCCAACTCTAAATATATACATCTTCAATCTGTAAAGCTCTTTCCAGTGGTGAGAATCAAACCTTGTACCTTAGGGTTGAAAGGCATACACCTTAACCACTATACCACTGGCCTTTCAAATAGCATTATTGCATAGTGCATGCAATACTTCTAATGTAAATTTAGCAAACAGGCATTTGCATATGTTATCTAGACAGTTAAATGTACCTGAGGCCTGTAACCAGATTAGTTTATCAAAAGTGTGAGGATTTTGTGATATTTGTTTGATTTGTCTTCAACAAGACAAGACTTAGAAGTGGGCTTGAGCAACAAGACTCTTGTATTGATAGATTATCTCAGGTATTATTTCATTGTGATATATGACAATAGAGTTGCCTTTGACCACCACATCTCTGTAGTAGTTAGAATAGCATTCTACCTTGCAAAACCTTATCTTTTGCTGTATCTCTTCAAGGTCTAATGAAGTTATATTTGACGTTATATTTCTACTTTATTCATCCCTTAATAAGCCCATCATTGAACATAATATAGATAGACTGACAGATAGATAGATATTGTCTGATTCATAATTTGTAGAAGGAAAGGAACACAAGGAAGGAAAAGATAGGGAAAGACTAGCATTTAAACAGAACAGGATATACGGAGAGCTACCTGAAAGAAAAGTGAGCTCCTATGAGGTCTGTGTTGATAAAGTACATTTTTAAATCTGTACTTTGTAGCAAAATACATAAATGAGGTTGCAGTGCAGTTGTTTTTGGGAGAAGCTACACTTTCCTTCTTGAGACAAGTTATTGAAGAATGCAGCTCTGAATTAGAGGGTTACAGATAAGACACAAAGATTAATACAAAAGTCCAGTGGGAAAAAATTATAATTTAATTGGGGCAAGAATAACGTAAGTTGTTACTTGATGATTCTGTCTATTATATTTCTATTACTTCTTACACTTATATTAAGTTAAAAAATACTTTTTATATATATATTATAAGTAAAGAAAGAGAAGAGAGAGATATATAACATCAGTTACTAAAATCAAAACTTTACAGATCACTAATTAAAAAGTTAGATTTATCATATTTTGTGAGGCCTCCAGTTAATGGATGCAGCAAATGCAAAAGTACTAGCCAGATTTTAAAGCACACACACAAACAATGAAAGAGATTTAAAACAACTTTGTTTCTTGTCCAGGATGAAAGAAATCTGCATCCAGTCCTGGATATAAAAATAATTTCAGGGCCTTATACCAAGCTATTTGGGCTTACTTCTATTGATGCTGTAGGGCCACTATTAAAATTTAGTGATAGGCATTAGTACACA
This sequence comes from Protopterus annectens, assembly GCF_019279795.1. Lineage (NCBI taxonomy): Eukaryota > Metazoa > Chordata > Ceratodontiformes > Protopteridae > Protopterus > Protopterus annectens. The sequence goes on from NC_056735.1 coordinate 1,951,199,550, forward strand.
ACTGTCGTGATAGCCTATGCTATAACTTTTGCAGAAACAGTGCAATTATGCAGTGCTAATGCCAACTATTGCCAGAAAAAACATTACTGCTGTTCTATAGAGTGGGTATAACTTACAGACCTAAGCAGCTCCTTTATGCCAAGAGTACTACATTAGTGCTAGTGTCTTGAAGTCAAACAATTTAAGACATCACTCTACCATCTGTCAATGATTAAGTGTATAACTATGTGGGAAAGAAAAAGTAACAGTATGTGATGTGGCTAAGGTATTTCAGATTATAAATCAGGGAGAAATGTAGAACATTTTAAAAGAATAAGAAGTAGGAGAAAAATAAGGATAGTGAGGATAATTTATAAAAAAAATCTTATGTGTCTGTGATGGTGAGTGGATGAGTAGGAAAAAAGATAAGTCATGGAAGAGGGTTAAAGTGAGGTTTCCAATGAGCACATGGCTGCTTGTCATAATTATGCATGCAGTTATACAAACATGGAGATCATGATTACAGGATGGTGCATGGGAAGTTAAGGAAGACAAAACAGTGTAAGAAACTTCTCTGTGTGGAAGATTTTCAGTCCATATATTTCTAGTTAATCACTGTATATTAATCAGATCAGACAATAGTAGTAGAAGTATCGAATGTAAACTCTACAGCATTACTAAGTATTCGAAAGTAATCCAAGCAAGGCAGGCAGTCTGTTTCCAGTCGAAAATCCTTTATTAAGTACACAGACAAGCGATCCAAGTAAAACAAAAATAGAGTAATAATTTCCTCACAAGCTTTCTAAATATATATATACTTTTTATCAGGCATGGGTGTTAAATACTTAGTAATGCTGTAGAATTATATATTTTCTATTATTACTTTTTGACTTGACGAGTTTAACAGGCCTTCCTTTCGAGCCTTTTGATTCTTGTGATATAAAATTTTTGTCATGGAAGACTCTACTTATAGTATGTATGTATTTATTTATTTATTTACATTTGCTTGCCAGGAAATTCCAACTGGATGCAGGTCCTTTTTCTGTGGATGCCCAGGGAGAAAAGCTCCACATCATGTACATGATAAATAGAGATACAAAGTTGCAGCAATAGTAAACAACTTTACAGGTTGTTGGCTTTAATACAGTAACAAGATATTGATTATCAACAGTATCTACAGTAAATATTGGAAGTTAAGATAGTTTCTTGTTGTTTATAATATTAGTAACAAAGTTGTCAGACAAGATTTTAAAGTATGTAAAGACAACTAGCTAATTCTGAGAGTGGTTATTAGCGGCGTTAGTATAGATGGGTTAAGAGTCTAGGTGGGGGGGGGTAAGGGGGGTGTTAGTCTGGATTAGAACAAGGACAAAGCCAGTGCAAATTTAAGTGGAATCTGAGTGCAGTCTTGAAAATGCTGCTGGAATGTAGAGTAGTTATAGAGGGTGGAAGATTGTTCCAAAGTTTAGATATGGTACATTAAAATATGACTTCTCCTGCTGAGTTTTTGGATTTGATAACAGTGAGTTGATTTTTGTTGCTTGATCTTAGGGGCCTAGTGGAATAATAGGGTTGGAGAAGGGTTTTAAGGGAAGGGATGGTATGGGGGTGGTTAATAAGTTTATGAGTGAGGGTGAGTTGATTAAAGTGAAGGAGCTGTGGGCGTTCTAGCCAGTTTAGTTCTTTAAGGGAGATACAATGATGGCTGCAGTAGGAGGTTCCAGTGGCAAATTTAGCAATTTTATTGTAACAAGCATCCAGCTTGTGTAAGTCTGTCTGTCTAAGGTTGGTAAGTATGGGGGATGCATGGAGTAGGGCGGAGATTAGCTGGGAATTGGCTATGGAGATTCTAGCCACCTTGGTTAGGAGATGATTGCTTTGACATAATGCACCAAGTTTCTTGTGAACATTTTTTATTGTGAGAGATATGTGGGTGTCATATCTAAGTTTGTTGTCTATTTCCATACCGAGTAATTTTGTGTTTTCTGATGGAGAGATGATGGCATTGTCTTTGGTGAGAATGTTGAAGTTGGGGGTGTTTTGGGTGGCTTTGGAAGGTTGGGACAGGAGAGGTTTTGTCTTACTTGGGTTGAGTAGGAGCTGAGCATTGGCTAGCCAGCTTTCTACTGAAGAGAATGATTCCTGTGTGATTTGTTGTAGTTCTGGTAGAGTGGGGGCAGAGCAGATGAGAGTAGAGTCATCTGCGTACTGTATAAGAGGTGCTTGTGTGGTGGCAGTATGTAGGTTGTTATTGAAAAGTGAGAATTGCAGAGAGTCAAGGATAGACCCTTGGGGAACTCCGAGAGTAACTGGGAGGTGTGGAGATAGGTTATCATCCCAGATTACTGATTGCTGGTGTCTGTGTAGAAAGCCGTGGAACCAGCTGCAGGCTGATTTTGAGATGGAGAGGTTGGGGAGAGTAGAGATTAGTAGCTCATGAGATACCGTGTCAAAGGCCTTTGAGAGATCTAGAAATATGGCAGTAGAGAAAAAGTCATTGTTTTTCTAATGATGTATAGTGTTGGTGAAGGAGAGCTGAGTGGAGGTAGTGCTGTGATATGCCCTGAAACCATGTTGGGTTTTGGAGAGGAGATTATTAGCTAGGAGGTAGTTGGAGACCTGGGTGTTGATACATTTTTCAACTATCTTGGAGAGAGGGGAGAGGATAGCAATGGGGCACTCGGTGGAGGGGGGTGTCTTTGTGGAGGGGAACGATGTGGTGTATTTTCCATAGTGAGTGAACATAGCATTCTGTTATGGAATGGTTGATTAGAACTGAAATTGGGTAGGCTAGTGTATCAGCTGCAGTTTTCAAGTATTCAGAGGGGAGGTTGTCAGCTGCGAGTTTGGTAGGTTTAAGTTTTGACAATAGTCTTTTTATGTTGTAGATAGGTACAGAGGTGAAGAAGAAAAGAGGAGTGGGGGGTTAGGGTTAGGATTTGGGGGAGCTGTTGTAGGGAAGTGTTGTTAGTTTAGAGATGTTATAGTTTCAGTGAAGTGTTTGTTGAAGGAATAAGAAATACTGCTGGAGGAGGGGGGAATGGGCAGCTGTGGGGTGTCAACCTTCCCAGGGTGGAAGATAGTGACCAGAATTGCTTAGGGTTGTGGTTGGTAGAGTTTAGGGTGGATTTATAGTAGAGGGATTTGTCTAATTTTATTTGCTTTTTGGATTTATTGTGCAGATCAAGGAATGATTGTCTATCTGAGTTATTTTTTTAGTCACCAGTGCTCTCTGGCCTTATCTCTAGATTCCATTAGGGTTCTGGTGGTCTTTTGTAACCATGGGGCAGTAACATGGGTGTTTATGATGGAGAGAAAGGTACTTTTGAAGAAGTGGACAGCCTCATTTAGGTTGAGGTATTTTAGTGGTGACCAGTTATTTTTTTGCAGGGAGGAGATGAAGGAGTTGGGGTTGAAGTTGGACTTGTTCCATATTTGCCTGTGGATAATGGGCTTGAGACTGTGTGTGTAGTGCCAAATTAGGAAAGTGGGGGAGTGGTCATTAAGACTGTGAGGTGATCACCCTGCTAGGTAAGAGTGAGGGGCTTTGTTGACTAGGATCCAGTCAAGTAAGGTATGATTGATAGTGTTTTTTTGATTTGGGTAGGGGATTGGATGAGTTGAGTAAACCCATGGAGATTAAGGTGAATGGTTGGGAGATTGTTATTACATGATAGCCAGGTTATGTTAAAGCCACCAAGAATGATAGTTTCCTGGTGTAGAGATAGTAGCACTTACCTCAGCAAGAAGAGTATCTGAGTTGCAGGCCTTGAGTGTCAAGAGACCTTACTTGAACTTCCATAGGGATAGAGTATCCCTATGTATTGGCTCTTCTTTCTTGCCTAAGGCCATTTCTCTTTTTTCCATTAACCAATCTATTGACCTGCCGTTTTTCTTCCCCCAGCATTCTAACAGAGGGCGGTATCTGTTGCACACCCTTGATGTTCATAGGCAGCTTCATTGTTATTTAGACAAGACTAAATCTTTCAGGAAAATGGATCAATTGCTTGTGGCCTTTGCAGGACACAGATTGGGTAGACCTGTCTCCAAAGTCACTCTATCCTCCTGGCTTAGAAATGTCATTACCTTTATCTACCATCAGAATAAGCTATCCTTACCTTCCAGAATAAAGGCTCATTATACTAGATCGATGGCTACTTCTGTGGCTTTTCATTCCAGAGCCTCTATGGATGATATCTGCACAGCAGCCACTTGGGCAAGGCCTCATACTTTTATCACTCATTACAAATTGGATTTGGCCTCGAGGGGATGAGCATCTTTTGGTTCTGTGGTGCTCAGGAATATCCTTCCTTAAGGCTACCCAGGACTCAAGTAGCTGGGGACTCAGTCATAACAGTAAGGAATGAATAAAGATTTACAACATCATATCAAAAAGTTATGTCATCCATAACATTGCATCTGATTTGTGTTGTAGATCTTTATTCATTCATTACTTCCTGCCCTCCTTCCCCCTGCCTGGATTCCTGGTGGACTTTAGGAATTCCTGGTTAGGGTATTTGATCAGACAGAGCCTCCTTCTGTGTTTCTCTTACTATATCTATAATATTGGGGCAGGCAAACTCGATCTGGTGATTCTATGAGAGGGGCATTATGGGTAGGTCTTAGCTGAGAGTTTTTAGCTGGCACGATCTTGGAAATGGCCATGTCGGTTCCGAGGATGGAACCGAAGTCTTAACAGTAATGAATGAATAATGATCTACAACACAGATGGAACGTTATGGTAAGACATAACTTCTTTTATTTTAGGAAAGCTATCAAATTTAGGTGGTACATTTATATTTCCAAGCTGTATGGAAATTGAAGTAGTGGGTATCCTTTTTGGTTTTCTCTGGGAACAAGGTTGAATCCAGTCAAAAGAGTGATACTTTATAAAGTAAAAGAAAAGGGGGATGGTTGAATAAAAAAAAACAGTTATTTTCTTAGTGTCAATACATTTCTTTTGTGTGTTTAAAAAGTGTCTGAAAAAAGACAATACTAGGAATTTTGTATTTGAAAAATTATAAATGTACTTGGATCAGTGGGGACAAGAAAAGGAAAAGAGAAACAAAAGGTTTGGAAGACATGGAATACGAAAATAAAACAAAGACAAGAATAATTGATATAAATGAAGCAGAGAGACAAAGGAAGGCATGATTTAAAGAAATAATGAAAGTGAACAAATATAATGATCCTTGGAGAAAAATGGGGAAGAGGGTGAATACAAGAAAGCTTTATGGAAAAGGTAGGAATGATCTGAATTTTTTTCTGAAGCAAGTGATTTTCTGTGGCATTTATTACTGGACAACTGCCAGTGAAAAGTAACATGGAATATAAAATGATAGAACAAATAATGTGCAATTCTGAAGAAATATCACAACATTATTTTTGGATTGTAAGAAAAATGAAGGCTTTGGGACATAAGTCAAAGATGTTTATGGTATGGGTATGTTGTTTGCAAAATATAAGGATGGGAGTAAAAAAGAAAGTGAAAAATGAGATAAAATTATATTCATTGCTATTTTGTGTTTATGGAAAAAAATGCTGCATAACAAAAGAAAAGATAGTAAGAAAGTAATATGTGATATAACGAAATGGCTATGGTTGAATGGTTGTGGGAATGAAATGGGTTTTACATGTATTTAGAAAGATACCCATGTAAAGTACTTAACTGTGATATATAAAGTATGAAATGTGAATATAATGAATATATACATAATTAAAGATATATGGAAAAGTGGTTATATAATAAAGCAACCCATACTCTTTTCAATAGATGCCGTGGGAACTTTTACATTCACCAAAGCTGCTACTGACTCAGTCAGATGGAAACTTAGTTGAGCATGTCATCTGAAGGACAGCACACACAAAAGTCCAGCCCCCACCATTATGCTACAAGCCAGTGAGAGTATTTGACCTAATTATGGTGGGAATAGAACCCACAGCCTTCTGCACCAAAAGCAAGCGTGCCACCTTTTAACCACTTGTACTCCCGTATACATGGAGGGCATTGTCATTCATTCAAAGCACAGGAAGTCTCAATTACAAAGTGTGTCAGAATCTATTAGACAGGTGTGTGTGTGTGTGTGTGTGTGTGTGTGTGTGTGTGTGTGTGTGTGTGTGTGTGTGTGTGTGAGTGTATATTTATATATATATATATATATATATATATATATATATATATATATATATATATATATATATTTAAGAAAGCACTTTACTATCTCAAAATACTGAAATCTCAAATTTCAGTATCTCAAGACCAAAAATGCCAAAAGCGCAGTTGAGCGAAACTGCACTTGATTGAATTCTAAGTGTCGAATTTGCAGTTGTAGTGGTGTGTTACATAGGATTTGATGCGTTTTTAAGGTGCGGTGTGGTGTCGGATATGGTTTGCCTGCCATTGTGTAGATATATGTTGAGATTCAGGTAAGTGCTGTTTTTTATGGGTTTTGGGTAGGGATTTGAGTGTATGTGAGTGTGTTGGAAGCTTTAGGTGTAGGTTAGGGTAGCTAGGTAAGAGTGTGAGTGTGTAAGTGTTGAGAGTGGTGGTGTTTGTATGAATGTGGTGTGTGTTTGTGCAAGGGGAATATAGAGTATGTAGTGGTGGGTTTGGTGTCTTTGTCTTTTTAGTGCAACCTTGGTATTAGTATATATAAGTACCGGGTGTGGGGGGTGCAGGATGGCTTGCCCCCTGCTAACATGTAGGGTAGGTTTGTGTATTTGTGTTCTTGTGTTTGTGTGTGTTTTGTTGGCTTGTTGTAGTGTGGGGAGGAAGGTGTATGTATGTTTGTGTAGTAGAGGGTGTATTTAAAAGTCACTATTTTGAATTTTGCGGTTTTGGGGTTTCAATACTGTGAATGTTCGGCTTTATAGTCTTCAGATACTGAAATTCGAGATGTCAGTATTTCAAGATTATAAAGTGAATCCTGTTATATATATATATATATATATATATATATATATATATATATATATATATATATATATATATATATATATATCTATACACACACATATCTATATATATATATATATATATATATATATATATATATATATATATCTTGGTCTACTACCGTCACCCACAACATTGACACCACAAGAACGAAACCGCAAAAACACGAAAGTTCACATGCCCGGCAAACCACAATGCCAACAGTTAACAAAACAAAACGTTCGCTGTTCCACAAAACACACACACAACACAAGCACACCAACAACCTAAAAACTTACACTACACCTTACACAAATATCTATACACTAACCTTAACCCAAACCCTAAACCTAAGATCCATCACTACTTACCTTACCTGCACTCTAACCCTAACCCTAACTCACTTAATCCTCCCCTAACCCTCAAGTCCCTCACTATCGCACACTTACCTTATCCGCACCCTAACCCTAACTCACTTAATCTGCCCCTAACCCTCAAGTCCCTCACTATCGCACTTACCTTACCCGCACCCTAACCCTAAGTCCCTCACTATCGCACACTTACCTAGTCGCACTCACACATTTCCCATGTCAGTGTTTTCGCTGTTGGGATTCCGTGTTGTCGGTTATCTGCTCCGTCGGTCTTCTGGCATCGGTGATGTCAGTGTCGATCTTCTGAGCTTTCGTTCTAAAGTAATAGACCCTTATATATATATATATATATATATATATATATATATATATATATATATATATATACATATATATATATATATATAGATATATAGATAGATAGATAGCTATAAATATATAGATGTGTGTGTGCGTGTGTACAAATGCACACACACAAATATATATATATATATATATATATATATATATATATATATATATATATATGTGTGTGTGTGTGTGTGTGTGTCTACTTCTAAATTTTGAACTTTCAAAACATCAAATTTCTTATGGTCGAGACCATAAAATCTTAGTATTGAAACTTCAAAATTAAAATAAAATTAGAGGGATCCTGTGAATTATGGGGGAGGTTACCTGGATAGCTCATCATATTGGGATTGTCAGAAAGGCTGACAGTATCATCCCCTCTAGGCATAGTAGAGCCAGGATAAGATGTGATCGATTAAGAGCAAGGCCAGTGAGGCTGGAACAAAATACAGAAATAACAGAGAAAGTGTGGGCCTCATAAGATGGTCATGGAGTTTAACCATGATTTATTGAGCCAAAATCAATTGTCTTTTTTAGACTAACCACCTATTCTGCTCATTCTAGTCCTCCCTGAGTTCATTCATAAATTAAACCAAGTGTGAGTACAGCCACAATTACTGAGGCAATTACAAAAATAAGGATTGGGCAATAAAGTTGTAGGGCCAATGGAAGTGGTAGTAAGAGTGCAATTTCTAAGTCAAATAATAAAAATAGGATGGCCACTAAGAAGAATTTTAGAGAGAATGGTAGATGGGCAGATCCTAGGGGGTCAAAGCTGCACTCATAGGGAGCTGCTTTTTCATTATCTGGGTTGAAGTGTGGTAGTCAAATGCCTAGTAATATTAAAATTATGAATAAAGGTGTGGTGATAATTATGATGGTCAGTATAAGGTTCCTTTATTTTTCCTTGGGCTTTAACCAAGTTTAAGTGATTGGAAGTCACCTGTACTAATTAATACTAGAAAAAAATGAGCCTCATCATTAGATTGAGATGTAGAGAAAAGTCAAACTACATCAACCAAGTGTCAGTATCAGGCAGATGCCTCAAAGCTGAATTGGTGACCTGAGGTTAAGTAATACTGAATTTGTCATAACATGCAGATGGTTAGGAAGGTCCAGACAATAATGACATGAATGCCATGAAGTTTGGTTGTGACAAAGAAGATGGAGCCATAGACACTATCAGCAATTGTGAATGGGGCTTCATAATAGTCTATAGCTTGAAGGGGCATAAAATACAGTCCTAATATAATTGTGAGTTCTAGGGCCTGAATTGCTTCTTTATGGTCATCTTCTATCAGGCTATGGTGGGCCCATGTTACTGTTACGCTGGCTGCCAGCAGTACTGCTGTATTTACAAGTGGAACTTCAAATGGGTCCAGGGGGGTAATGCCTGTAGGTGTCCACCATCCTCTAAGTTCAGGGGTTGGGGCCAGGCTTGAGTAACAAAAAGCCCAGAAGAAGCCAAAGAAGAATAAAACTTCAGATGTAATAAATAAGATTATGCCATGGCATAGTCCTTTTTGAATGGGGGGGGGGGGGTGTAAAGCCCTTACAATGTCCCCCTCTCAAATGGCATCTTGTCATCATTAGTACTTAGTGAGGAGAGTAAGGATTATTCCTGTAATGAGTAATGGGGTAGTGTGATCATGAAATCAGATGGCAATTCCTGAGGTTAGTAGAAGGTTAGCTGTTGCCCCAGTTAGAAGGCATGAGCTTGGATTTACCATTCGAAAGGTGTGCACTTGATGGGCCATAATATTCTCTTGTAAATAAAGAGCTAATAGTAAAACAAAGACATAGGCTTGAAATATTGCTATTGCTAGCTCTAAGACAGTGAGAAGAAATAAAATTATGTAAGTCAATAAGGTGATGGTTGGTATTACTATGGCTAGGAAGAAAGGCGGCAGTAGCAATAAGCTGCATAAGAAGATGGCTGGAAGTTAGGTTTGCAATGAGTCGAACTCCTAGGGAGATTGGTCAAATGAATAACTTAATTGTTTTGATAATTACTAGGGTGGGGATTAATAGTCATGGTATTACTTCTGGTAGAAGATGCCCGATTGATGCTGTTGGCTGATTTCATAGCCTGATTAAGACTGTTGCCAATTATATTGGGATGGCAAAGCCTATGTTTATTGATAGTTGAGTGTTTGGGGTAAATGTGTATGGGAGGAGGCCTAGTAGATTAATGTTAATAAGAAAAATTATTAGGAAAGTAAGGCTAGTAGCTCATTTATGTCCTGGTTGATTAATTGGGGATATAAGTTGGTGGGTTAGGTGTAAGATAAATCAGTTCTGTAGGACCAAAAGTCGATTTGGTAATCAACAATTTGTTTGGACATCATAAATAATTCAGGGAAGAAGAAGCGATAACAAGATTAGTGGAATTCCTAGAAGAGTGGGGCTTAAAAATTGGTCGAAGAAGCTTAGAATCATGGCCAGTTTCAGTGGTTTATTAGCTGATTAGTTTTATTTTTTGTGGATGGGGGTTACTGTCTTTGTGCAAAAGAATCTTAGGAAAAAGAATTAATAAAAATATTAATCATGAAAATAATAGAATTATGAGTCATGGACCTGGGTTTAATTGTGGCATGTCACTAAGGGTGGGTGTAAGCACCAATCTTCAGCTTAAAATGCTGACACTGTCTTTTGCTTCTTAGTGAGGCTTTTTCTAGCATTGAAGAAGATCAGTTTTCAAAGTGTTGAAGGGGTGTGGCTTCTACAACAATTGGTATAAAGTTGTAGTTTTTTCCACAGATCTCAGAACATTGCTGTTCCGCAGATCTCAGAACATCGCCTGTAGAATACACCTGGTCAGGCAGTGATGAATGATGTCTGATTTAGTCATCCTGGGGCAGCATCTATTTTGTGCCCAGAGCTGGAACAGCTCATGAGTGGATTACATCATCTGCGGTGATTAAGACATGGATTGGTGATTCTATTGGAACCACCATGCAGTAATCTGTTTCTAGTAGGTGGAATTTGCCTTCAGTCAGGTCTTGTGTTGGAATTATGCAGGAGTCAGAGTTTGATGTTTCATAATCTGAGTATTCATAGCTTCAGTATCATTGATGGCCCACGGCTTTATCTGTGAGGTGGGGATCATTAATTTTGTCTATTAGGTACAGAATTCAAATGGATGGGAAAGCAATTATAGTAAAAATTATGGCTGATAGAACTGTTCAGACAATTTCAGTTTCTTGCGAGTCTAAAATAAATTTGTTGATTCATTTTGTTGATACTATGGCTATAATAACTTATAAAGCTAAGGTGCTGATTAAAAATACAATTGTTAGAGTATGGTCATGAAAATGGAGGAGTTCTTCTATTACTGGTGAGGCTGCATCTTTTAAACCTATTTGAGATGGGTGGGCCATAACAAGATATGTGGGGGTTTCATCCACAGTTTTGCCTTGGCAAGGCAATGTATTGTTTTTACTAATATCTTATGAAGAAAGTGGCTTATGTGGTTGACTTGAAACTAATTTACAGGAGTTCAATTCCTGTCTTCTTCATTAGTTTGAACATTGAATTTGAATGAAGAACAAAGAACAGCTCTTCAACTGTGTTGTGTGGTGGAGGACAGCCATGCATTCATTCAATGTTTGTATTAATTAGTTCAACAGAATTAACTTCTCATTTTGAGACAAATGCTTCTCAGAAAATAAATAGATGGAGAATTACTGCTACGAGAGAAATTAATGACCCAATTGAAGAGAGTGCATGTTTCACAAAGTATATGCATCTGGGTAGTTGGAGTATCATTGTGGCATTCCAGGTAGGCCATAGTAGTGTTGTGGGAAGAAGGTTAAATTTACACCTACAGCTATTAGCCCAAAGTGTATTTTTGTTCATGTACAATTGAGTGCAAAGCCCATTATTAGAGAAAACCAGTGTATTAGTCCACCTATAATGGCAAATATAGTGCCAATGGAAAGAAAGTAATGGAAACGGACAACTACATAGGATGTCTCATGCAGTATGATGTCTAGTGACGAATTGGCTAAAACAGTCCCTGTTAGTCCTCTGACTGTAAATAAAAAAATAAATCCTAGGGCCCATAGTGATGGGGATTTCCCATTTAATTGATCCCTGTGCAGTGTTGCTAGTCAGCTAAAAACTTTTACTCCTGTTAGGATGGTGATGATTATTGTAGCTGATGTAAAGTATGCTCGTGAGTTGACGTCTATACCAACTGTAAACATGTGCTGAGCTCAGATGATAAACCCAAGTAGGCCAATTGCCAACATTGCTCAGACTTTTCCCATGTAACCAAAAGGTTATTTATTACCAGAGTAAAAGGCAATGATGTGAGAAATCATTCAAGATCCCGGCAAGATAAGAATGTATACTTCTGGTTGGCCAAAGAGTCAGAATAAGTGTTGTATAAAATTTTGTCACCTTCACCAGCAGGGTCAAAGAAAGTTGTGTTCAGGTTCAAATCTGTTAGAAGCATAGTGATACCAGCTGCTAGAACTGGGAGGGATAGAAGTAGAAAAATCATTGTAATTATCACTGACCAGGTAAACAGTGGTGTTTGATACTGAGATGCTGTGGGTGGTTTTATGTTAATAACTGTTTTAATAAAATTAATTCAGCCAAGGATTGGGGAAATATCTGCTAGATGCAAGGAGAAAATTTTTAGATCAGCAGAGGACCCTGCATGAGCTAGGCTGCCAATAAGAGGTGGGTAGACTGTTTATCCACTTCCAGCACCGTCTTCTACCTCTGAGCTAGTGAGAAGAAGTAAAAGGTGATTTGACCCCTTCAGTGATTCGCTGGAGTAGCCCGTATGGTCCGACTACATTACGCCCAATTCAGTGTTCTATATATCCAATATTTTCCCTCTCAATGAGAGTTAGGAATGCTAGAAGAATTGGAATAATATATACTAGGGGATTAATAAAGAAGGTGAGGAGATTCATAGTTGGAGAAGGGATTTGAACCCCCCGGTAGGAAGATCTTAGGCCTTCAGAATTTACCAGCCTCTGACACTCCAAGAAAATCTTAAAAGTTTTTGCAGGATGGCAAGCCCCCCACCACCTCCCACACCCCCAGCTAGTTAAATATACTAACTCCAAGACTGCACTAAAGTGAGGAAAATGTTAATATACTGTTTGGTGCTGTACGGCAATTTCCATTTGAACAGTTTGAAGTTTCAAAACTTTGATCTTATGATCTCGACCATAAGAAATTTGAAGTTTTGAAACTACAAAATTTAGAAGTAGACCATATATATATATATATATATATATATATATATATGTGTGTGTGTGTGTGTGTGTGTGTGTGTGTGTGTGTGTATATATATATATATATATATATATATATATATATATATATATATATATATATATATAAAATTCATGTATGGGTCTCCTTTGCTTTATCAAATTTACATTTCACTGAACGTCGGATAAGCAAGATCACTTTGTCAAACATTCCCTATTCCAAAACCTGACTATTCCAAATTCTGTTTAAGTGAAATAGTTAACATGGTGCTGATAGTGCAAGAAGCACAAGCATACAGTGTTTATCTACCTTCTCATGCTCCATACTAGTTCTGTGGCATGGTGGATATGACAGTAGGTGTAGAAATTATTTTATCAGCACTCGTAGCTTTTAAATGGAGAATGCACTACATTAAGGATCGGGAAATCTACCCTTGCTTTCATTGTAGTTTAACTCTGAGTTGGTATATGTAGATCATAGTGTTCCCTTTGTGCACCATATCTTTAAGAAGCACTCAAAGCTGTCTGTGCACATATAAATTCCAGACACGTGCAATCCCTAGTGCCATTTTAAAGAAGCAGCCAGTGTGTAAGTATGTATGATCACAGCAGTTTATATATACATTACTTAGTCATAGTCAAATAAGCTTTACAGCAATGTGTTTGTATAGAATAAAACTGCTTAAACAGAACCCATGAAGACTTGTTTATTTGTGTACCAACACAAAAGTGACACGGTGTCAGAAGTGGGATGCAAAAGAACAAAACATTTGGAGCCATGAGAGGTAAAGGCAACAGCGAAGGTAAAACCAAGAGAAAACAGTGTTAATATAACCAGAGGGAATTAAAGATAAAGAAAAGAAACACAAATTATTTACTTGATGCAAACGTGGCAGAAAAAGCCATTACAAGGGCATAAATCACATTATCAGGCAAATAAAAAGCTCAAAACATTTGATAACTAAAGAAAATGTTTAAGATAAAAGTGTTTGGCAAAATGAGCATGTTTAGGGTACAAAACAAGCATGTTAAAGTATAAAATGAGGATGTTTAAGGCAGAAGGAGTGCATTTGAGGCATGACTGAGCATGTTAAGAGTAAAACTAGCACAAAGAAAGTATGCTTGGTATTAAGAAAAGGGGCACAGTAGATAATAATAAAAGCAAAGCGGCTGCTATGTTTTGAAAAGTGCTGTATTTGGGCACAAGGATTCACTGTGTGTAAAGTGCAACTGTTTCATGTAATTCAGTTGAAGCATGGTTGTTTGAAGAAAAGTTCTTGTATTGGGTGTGGCTGTTTGCAAAGTCCATTACAGAGTGCTTCTTGTACTGTAAAGAATTGCCTGGCATAATGCCACCATTTTGGGAACTTTTCAGCATGTTGCATCTAATTATTTGCAAAGTGCATGAACATCAAAAGGCACTGAACTCGGGCAACCAAAATCTAATTATTTGCATTACGCAAAGTTTCTTATATTAAAGAAAGGTGTTTCTCATAAAAGATTACACGAATATTGCAGTGCTCATGAATTGCTCAGTTGCATTGCAAAGTTTTGAATGTTTCTTAAAGTGACAACTTTAATAAGTGATAGTGCATGATTGTTCCATGCCTGCCTTCATCAATGCATTTCCAAACAATTACTGTAGCATTTTAGCCTTTATCAATTCTGAACGCTGATGATTTTAGCATTTCTTCCTTAACTAATCGAAAGCTTCATAAAAGCATTGCAAAGTCCGAGAAAATATTCCGTTAAGCCTTTACCAATCGAAAGCTTCATAAAAGCATCACAAAGTCTGAGAAAGTATTCTGTTGAGCTCCATAAAGCAGGAAATAAGTTGAAAAGTTACTTCTCTGAGTCTCGTAAAGCAACGAGAAAGCTAAAAGTTTATTTTGCAAAGTATAATAAAGCATCGAGAAACTTAAAAAAAGTTAGTTCATAAAGCACAGTGGAACATTAGGAAATTTGAAAATGGATTTTGCAAAGTGCAATAAAGCATCAAAAAACCCGAGAGGTTTATTTTGCAAGGTTCAGTTAAATGAAAGCACTACATGGTTATTCATTTGCACAATACTGATAAGCACAAAGAAAGAAAGTGCAGATATAAAGCAGAAGAGCATTAGTCAAGTTGAATGTTCATGCCAATTACTTATGCACTTGTATGTGTGTGTATATTTATATGTATTGCAAGACCCTTCACTGATATGTATTAATATGGCAGATGGATTTCAAAAACCCCAACCACTTATGTTTGACCAAAATATAGCAGAAAACTGGAGAATATTTGAACAGGAGTATGATATTTTCATACAAGCAGCTTATGCAAATAGAGAAGCACCCACAAAGGCATTAATTTTGCAAAATCTATCATGACCCAAGGCTATGGAAAGAGAGCGATCATTTGTGTATGTACCAGCAGTGTATGATGGCAAGGGTGCAGACTGCAATATTGTTGTGCAAGCTGAATCCAGAGAAGACCCAGAGTGTTTGAAGCATAAGTTCAGAGAAATGTGCAACTCCCAGATGAACATTACATTACAGAGACATTTGTTTTACATAAGAAATCAGAAGCCAGTGGAAACATTTGCAGCTTATATAACTGGCTTGAGGAATAAGGCCAAAATGTGTCTGTTTGGTGACTTAAAAGATGAGCTGATAAAGGATAGACTTGTATGTGGTAGTAATAGTAGTGCAGTGAGCAAGATTTTGCTTTGTGAGAGTAATGTGACATCAAGCAAAGCAATAGAGCTTTGTCAAATCCATGAGGTGACAGAAAGGCACATGAACATGCTGACAAGTGACAAAAGCATGGTTTCAGTAAACTCCAGAGCAAATGTAGACAGTATGCAACATGTGGCAAGCAGAAACAGACCTAAACAAAGGGCAACCATAGGAATTCCAAAGAAGGTACCGAGTTTTCCAGAATGTTCTAGGTGCAAGCTCTACCACCATATCAGTGCCATACAAGCGTGAGTTAGTGCAACCCAAGTCTAGCTTTATTGTTAACTGTCGAAATTGTGGTGCAAACCATGAGCCTAAAAGGGAGAAGTGTTTAGCATATGGTCAGCAGTGTCATAAGTGTAAGAAATGGAACCACTTTCAAAAGTTTTGCAAGTCAGGTAAGCCTCACACAGTTGTAAAGAAAGGTCATACAAAAAGACAAGTTGATCAAGTAGAGGGAAAACAATCAGCTTTCTACATGGATGGTGTATCAGTACTGGGAGAGAGAATTGATGCAGTAAACATATGGACAAGGATACAGGTTTCTAAGCATGCCATTTGGACTAAATTCTGCACGTGAAGTCTTTCAGCATGCAATGGAAGAAATTTTATTCAGGTTATCCTTGTGCCATAAAAGTAGACGATCTACTAGTTGGAGGCAATGGCAAAGCAGAGCATGGCAGAAACCTCAAGAAGTCCTAGACAGAGCATGTGAAGTGAACTTAAAGGTGAATCCTCTAAAGTGCAAATTCACTTCCATAATTAACCTACATAGGACATTTGTTTACAAGTACAGGCTTAAAACCTGACCCATCCAACCAAACAGCTAATTTAGAAAGGTTAGCACCAGATAATGTGCAGAATTTACAATGTTTTCTGGGCATGGTCAACTACTAGGGCAAGTTTACACTAGATTTCAGTGAGATGACAGCACCGATACGAGAGCTAACATGAATGTATGGTCATGTTTACAACATCATCAAAAGGCGTTTGATGACCTTAAGCAGAAAATTGTGACACCACCCTCTAAGTTAAAGTACTATGATGTGAATAAACCAGTTGTACTATTCTGTGATGCTTCTAATTTTGGTCATGGTGTAGTTATTCTACAAGAGGGCAGACTGGTAGCCTAGGACACTAAATCAAACTGAAATGCATTATGCTCAAATTGAGAAAGAGCTTCTAGCAATAGTTTTTGCATGTTCCCAGTTTCCTATTATATTTATGTTCAAGCTATTCAAATTGAAACTTGCTGTCAGCCTCTAGTTACGATTCTGAAGAAACCAATGCATTCTGCTCTGGTGAGATTACAAAGAATGATGCTCAAGTTGCAAAAATACAATTTCAAAATGGTCTACACTAAAGGTAAATTGCTTCATCTGGCTGATAATTTATCCATATTGCCTAGAAGTACAACAGAATAGCTTGATGCTGAACATTTTGACTTTGATGTAATGTCACTGCATAATTTTTCCACCACTAGACTTGATGAGTTGAGAGATCACACTACGACTGATCAAATTTCACAAAAGCTCAATCACTACATCAATGTTGGATGGCTGTCAAAACAGTCTAGTGTATTACCTGAAGTGTAATCATACTTTTTTTTTTTTTTTGGACAGCTCCTAAAAAATCTTTATTTTGGAGATTATTATGTTTGAAATTTCTACATAGATCATTTATCATGCCACAAAGAATTAAAATTATATAAAAAACAGGAAAGTGTTGGTGACTGGAGGTATAAATCCTTAATCAAAGCAGATACATGACTGCAAAGTTCTGTAACACTTCTGGGAAAAACAATTAACATTTCCTGCATACATTGTGGTCTGATAAATTTAGATTAAATACACTTTTGGTGTTGTTTAATGTTACAGATCTCAAATTATACCCAAATCTCAATTATTTCTTCTCTGGAGTTTATTAATGTTAGGCAGGAGAATGACTACAAAAATTGGGAAAATTAGGTTATGCCTTCATTTACAAAATTTATAAATATTGTTACTGTTGTGTGTCAAAATGAAATGTCCACTGTTAAGATGAAAACAAACAAAATAACCACATAATATAATTAATGACTAAAATTGAACTGATTAATAGAGAAATATTAATCAGGGTTCTATGATATGTTTATGCTGTCTGGTTATTTAATAATGTGTATAGTAGGAACTGATATAGACACTTTTATGGTTATTTCGTATTACATCAGTAAAATGAAAATGGAAAATGCAGCATATTTCTCGAAGTGTAATCATACTTAACCTACAAAGATGAATTGTTGATGGAAGATGGCATTATTTTCAGAGTTCCTAAAATTGTTGTTCCTGCTTCATTACAGCACAAATACATCCAGAGTTTGCATCATAGCCACCCAGGTTTATTATCCACTAAGAGAAGAGCCAGAGAACTAGTATTTTGGCCTTCATTATCGAAAGACATTGATGGTGTTCTTTCTTCTTGTTCGATATGTAATAGTACCAGTGCACATTTTGCAAAAAGAACCACTTCAGCTAAATCCAATAACTGAACTACCTTGGTCTACTGTTGCAACTGATATCTTTAAATGGAATAATCAACACTATTTGGTTTTGGTAGACTCTTGCTTGAACTGGTTTGAGATTGATCTGCTGTCAAACTTAACCTCAACAGCTGTTATCACTATGCTTAAACATCATTTTTCAGTTCATGGTAGTCCTCACAAACTTTATTCTGACATTGGTATTCAATTTACTAGCCAGTTGTTTCAGAAATTTGCGAGAGAATGGGACTTTGTACATGTCACTAGTAGTCCTGAATATCCTCAATCCAATGGTATAGCTGAATGTGCAGTACAGAGTGCTAAGCAATTACTTGAAAAGTCAAAGTGTGACAATACCGATGTATTCTTGAATCTACTTAATCTCAGAAATGTACCCAGTGATGATATTGTTGGCTCACCTGCTCAAAGACTTTTTTCCAGACAAACTAGAACTATGCTACCTATATCAGCAAGTTTGTTAAAGCCTAACTCTAAGAACAATAAAACCATCAAGGCTCAATAGTTGAAGAAGCATAATATCCAGAAATGTAGTTATGACAGATTGAGCAGATTACTTCATTCACTGAGGGAAGGAGAGATGGCACGAATCCAGACAATGAAAGCTTTTGATCAAAGAGGACAGATAACCAGCATCTGTGCTGAGCCGAGATCTTATTGGGTAAACTCCGAGGGTGTAGAGTATAGGAGGGATTGCAGACATCTTCCTGTGCCAGAATCATTACCATTGCAATCACAACATTGTATCTGTGATGCAGACTCTAAATCAAAGACTGAGTCAGACATTGTCTCTAGACCAGTTTGTGTTCAAAAGTCTGATTCTGTTCCAGAGATTAATTTGAACATTTAACAGGTCAACCTTTTTGTAGACACTGTTCCAGTTGCTATAACTGAGTCCCAATTTTACACATAGATTTTATACATTTTGCATAGTCACACGATGTGGACGGGTTTCTAAGCCTATTATGAAATACACAGCAAGATTTTATTTACATGTGTACCTAGTATTGTATAAAATGCATGTCTCTAGATTATTTGTGATTTCTGCATGCTAAATATCTCATGAAAAATTGCATGATCTATTTCTCAAAGAGGTAGCATGTAGTTCAGAGTGTATCATATGTGCACTATATCTTTAAGAAGCATGCAAAGCTGTGCATGCATGTATAAATTCCAGACATGTGCAATCCCTAGTGCCATTTTGAAGAAGCAAACAGTGTGTAAGCATGTATGATCACAGCAGTTAGTTTGTATGCAAGTTACTTAGTCATAGTCAAATAAGCTTTACAGTAGTGTGTTTGTATAGAATAAAGCTGCTTAAACAGAACCTATGAAGCCTTGTTTATTTGTGTAATAACACAGAAGCGATAGTATATATTATCTGCAGGGGGTGGTGCAAAAATACTAGACAATGTGTGTTTTTGTGCTTGTATATATTAAAAAGCAGGTATTTTGGTGTTTTGAAGTTCAGCATAGTCAGGTTTCAGAATAGTGCACATTTGACAAAGTGGTCTCACTTATTTTGATGTTCAGTGAAACGTAAATTCGATAAAGCAAAGGAGACCCATATATATATCACAAAATAAAAACTAGAGCTACAGCTCTCAAAAAATAGCACAGTAGCAGATAAAAATAATAAAATAATTAAAAAAAAATAGTGCAATTACCAGGCATGGGAGTAAATGTTATCGACTTACAATAAACCAATAAGAAATATGGCATATATGAAGAGCAGTCCACCATAGGCTATGGTGGTTTAAGGCATTTAATTGGCTAAATCTCATAGCCATATGGAGTTTAATGGCAGCTTAAATGAACAAAGTCGTTTGCTCTGAAAGAAATTATCTGAACCAAATGGATAAGTTAAATGCCAATTTAGTGTAATATTTTATATTCCTGGCCATATCTATTGGCTGCTTAACATCTTTCATATGTGATGATTGGTCACAACTTCTTGGACTGATACAAATAGATAATTGGAGTTTGGCACCAAAAATAATTCATGTTCAACAGACATCAAGGATTTTAAATAGAGTTTTTAATGATTTATCATTAGATCTGATGAAGGATTTGAGTAACCCAAAAGTGCTCATCTGTTGTATTTATTTATTATTCTATTAAAATGTTATTTTAGATTTTTTTTGCAGTGGTGAAAGCAAAAGCTCAAAAAAATGAACATTCATTTTCACTGTTCTGTTGGCTGTCAGCTGCTCTGTATGCAACAGAGCAGTACAGAGGGGTCTGAGAATATGCCCTTTCAGTTTAAAAAGAATTCTTTTCAGCATTTGCTGTTTGTTTAAGTAATACACATACCTATATAACACTATATATATTACACACACACACACACACACACACACACAAACACACACACACATATATATTTATATATATATATATATATATATATATATATATATATATATATATATATAAAGATATAGATATATATGTAGAGAGATATGTACATACATAATACACACACACACACACACACACACACACACACGTGTGCGTGCTCCAATTCTTATATGCTATGTTACACACAGTTGACTCACTAAATAATGCATTTCTACAAATGCATATTAAAATAGGTAATGGAAGCTGGGTTAGTCCTTCTCTCATATCATTTAGCAGTCGATGAAATGGCATTTATAAATACATATATGAAGTAGAGGAAATACTAAAACATCATCTAGATATTGCAGGACTTGAATATAATTTCATAGTAAGGCATTGGACGTATGTACTTTGGTGAAATCACATACAAGCTACACATTTTTGTGCAGTTCTTGCAGCCCTATTTGATATGAATTTTCTGAGTATAAAATAGCCACAGAAAGTCTTTAATCATTTGAAAAAAAATGCATGTGTGGAAGATTAGAAGTGAGGTCGCTGGTTATTTCAAAGTGAAATAAACATGAGTTTTTACTGCTACGAAATGTTATTCCTTTAATACTCATTGCATGTATTGATCATTTATAGCATCCAACTTATCTTTCAGCAAAAGTTTCTCCTGTCTTACTACAACAATGTTAAGGATACTTGATTCTATCATTTTGACTTGTTCAAAGACAATAGCATTAAGTCTACCATAGTCATTTGTCACACAAAGCTTTAGAAATGTGTATTTCTTTGTAAGAAGACATCATTATATACCAATTTTTGTCATAAATACTTTATTAAATTCAGTAGTCAGCCCATCTGTTAACAATAAAAAATCAGTTGAATGTAACTGTCATTGAAATTCTAAATTCATCAGAAAATTTATGTCATTTCTTTTGTTTTTAAAGACTGGATATATCTGAAATAAATAGCACTTCAGAATAGCGATCATCTAATGTTATGTGTTGGGAGCACCTAATGAGGTGGAAAAATTAGAACTATGGTTATTATTCTAAGATTATCATTATGGCTTTGCTCATCATGTCTTCTCATCTAATACCTGTCTTCTCCACTATTCAGCTTAGTGTCACAAAATGTATGAAAAGATCATTCATTTGCTTAATGTACCAAATATTTCTTAGCTGAAGACATTAACCATGTTATACTGCAATTGAAAGCCTGTAATGGTGCATGCCTGTTGGCCACAGCTCTTGCTCTAAGGCAGAATGCTTGACATTAGAGAAAAATATTTCTGATGTAAGTAAATAATGTTATGACTTCTTTGCTTTCATTTACTTGCACAAAGAAAAGGGCTTTTAAAAGTTTAGTTTTTAATCACTGATCATTTGCATGCACAATGTTCATGTGAACAAATAACTTGCTTTCTGTTATTATTTTTCTTGTCAGTCTTATTTAATAATATCATTAAGCATTAAATCTGATTTATTTATTTTTAAGAAGGAACATATGGCAAATTAGGTAACACTGAGGAATGTTCAATGGTGTAAAAAGCAGCTAAGTATATTTTCTTCTGTTTTGACTAAAAGTGAATTTCTGAAAACATCAGCACATGCTGTATTGTTGGCTGAATGATTATATTTACAAGCAAAAAGAAAACATAATATACTAGCGATGCAGTTGTACTGCATACAGCCTTCTACTGGTGTTATGCAACTTGCAGCCTTTGGAACAGGGCATGCATGAAGACTTCATTGTGCGGATATAATTCTGTAGTGGAAATAGTATATGCAATGAGTAATATATGCAGATAATGCCATTTTCCTCAGCACTGTACAAACCTGTCATGCTGCATCAGTAACTACGAGAAACAAACAGATCAACAGTGCTTTACACTTCAGTTAACTATATATCTATATCTATCTATATATCTATCTGTATATATATATATATATATATATATATATATATATATATATATATATATATATATATACATGTATGGATTCCTATCAAAAGGTTAAACACTCAAATGTTTGAACTGTACAAAACTAAATGCAAAAGATTAAGAAACAAAAGAAACAAAAAAAACATATTTTATACTTTGTGACCCACACACACCCTGCTAGTCATATATATATATATATATATATATATATATATATATATATATATATATATATATATATATATATATATATATATATATGTATATATACCAGCTCCGAGATTGCACTACAATAGGGAATGCATCCTTGTCCCAGCTGTACCACATTCTTGCACATGCAGCAGCTGCCATTTTTCTAAATTTTGCAAAGCCAATATTATGTGCCAGTAGCTAACTTATTTGACATTCTGAGCATTTGACCTTATGGAAGAAACCCCTATACTTACGTATTCCTGCTGGGTTATCACTGTTTCCTGTGTCATGAACCAAACATCTGAAGCTTTACCTGTAGAACTGGAAAATGCATGTCTGATAAGAACTGCTCAGAAGTGGTGTCAGCACATCATCTTCAATATTTTTGTCTAAATTCCTGTATAGTGTGATGTCTGCAAGAAAATAGAACAAAAAATGCATGATCTTTATTATAATATTTTGATACTTGTAAATAAGAAAAAAGAAAATATGTTTTGCACTGTGACATTGCTTGCTAAGCATGATGCATATTCTTTAGATTACATGTTCATTAAAATTATACCTGTTCCACTCAGCATAAATATAATTTGTAATAAGTGGATTTGTACACGAAGTAGAAAGGAATGACTTGAAACAAAACTATTCTATAGGACAATACTTTGAAAGACACCAATAAGATAACCTGCTGCTTCAAATTTTAACAAATTAAATGTACATTTCTATAATATCCTACCTTATAGGTTCGTATTAAGTGGCTGTGCTTTCTAGCCTGTTTATTTATTTATTTATGTATGTATGTATGCATGTATGTAACAAAATTCATTGCATGACAGTCGCACCTAGCTACTAGCTTGTCGCATATAAACTTATATCTGTGTAATTCTGTGGAGAGACCCATATTTGTCATGCTAAATGCATTTACCCAAAAGCAAATGGAAAATCAGAAAGCATGAAAAATATCCATTACTTAATAATTGATGAATAAAATAAAAACAATATTTTTCTGAAATAACCATTTCTTGGAGATTTGGAAAAATATCAACAAAATATGCTGCTTCTGAAACCAATTCATTTTCATATAAAACAAATATGCACATGATAAATTTGGTTTCTGAAACAATGTGACCCACAGTGCTTCATTATTGTTGTTTTAAATATTAATCAGTATGCAGATTAGGGTTCTGCTTTGGTACATGTTGCAATTACAGGCCAAAGCAAATATCAGATGAAAAGCTTCATGTAGCTGAGGGTTAAATTTGTTTGGCCTCCAAGAACCTGTAACACTATAACACAGTAAGCATTTATGACATTTAATCACAGACTGCTGCATTATCTTTTCAGTTGGATCATTGTGGCATAGACTAGAGGAGTTCAGTGTTGCATAATTCAACTCTGTCATGCCTGTTTAATGGAAACAGTTGATATGATGCACTTTTTTCACAGAGTTTGTTTTGAGCACTCTGGCCATATTAATGCAAAGTCTAACTCTGGTGTTCTGCAAACTGAAATCTGAAAATTCAGAAGACAGGTAATGTATATACGTTTTAAGTAGATAAATTAACAAATTAGCATAAAAGTCCTTACTTCTGCACAAACTATAAAAGAACTGCAAATTAACATTTGAGTTTACTCAGCAAAATCAGTGTGTTCATTTTGCTGAGCAAGCTCAAACAATAATGGTTTTCATTAACTTTGGTCAAGTAGGGAATTCTGCTTTAAACTGCAACATTTAACTTGCTTGCTTTTTAATGCAGGAAGTTAGATTGCTTGCATGCCCAATTCATATATACGGGTTAGAAAATGGAGCAAACATAACTGAGTGACTTTATGGAAATTAACAAAGAATCCGAATTGTGCATTTTTGTTTAAAGTTGAGTACTATTGCATGAAAGGCATTCTAAACTATCACATATTAGCAGATGAGTTTAACTGTTCAGTTCAGAGAGTTCTGATGTGGTTTGAATGAATCTTTATTAACCTTCACAGCAAATTTCTGTATAACAAATGAGAAAGTAATGTTGTTTTAATTGTTTATACACAAAATCTACCTATTAATTGCATAATACGACATAAACACTTTTCACCTAATTTTTTTTACACTATGTGGCTTTTATTATGCATCTAAAAGAGGAGATGGCAGTTAGTCCTAGCTACTGAAAAACACAACTAACAGTACAATAATGGAAAAAGCCATGGTTTTACAAAAAGAAGCAGACATTAATACTTTGTTCAGTGTCATATTCCAATAATTTAATTATCCAAATGTTTTAATAATATACAAATGAAATATTAAGAAAATGTAAAGTCAAATGAAAAATTAATAGGCAAGTACCCACTTATACAGTATTTTCTGCATGTTTTGATAAACATCTCTCAGAAATATAACGGGTCTAATAGGCTAAACCTCTTTGAATAAATGTTTGTTTTTAATGTACTTATATGCTGTGTGTAGAAAATGAACACTTACTGAAGGCATCCCATTAAACAGTTATAAAGCAAGAAGTTAAAAAAATTGTGCTGCATTTTTTGAGGAGTGGGGACAGTATTTTAGTTTGTACAGGCATTATAACTGCAAAGTTGATTAGGTAGAAGTGTGGGTCAAAAAATCAACATTTTTAATTCTACACAGCTATGAAGGTAACATCAGAATACATTTTATAAGGTATAATGTGGCCTACAAAATAAGCATAACATTTTTTTTCTAAAAAAACAGACTGCATTTGTGAAATAACAGGAGTTGTGCTTAATTGTTTGCTGTGTTTGTAAAAGTACAGAGTATCAGTATTTAGCTGAATCAATATGTCTGAATTTTGAGTTATGCTAAGTAAAGTGGCTCTTGGCTTGAAATGCAGTAGTTGATGCAGTTAGACCATCTTAGGAGGGCATTGGAAAATGTTCATTAAGTGACCTAGATTATGTTGAAATGGCATCCAAACCCCTTCATGCTTCAATGACATGGAAAAGTTAGCTACAAAAGATCAGAGAAGAGCAAAAAAAAAAAAAAAAAAAAAAAAACAGGTGAGTGAATTTATTAAAGTTATAGTCTCTCTTAATTAATATTTATGGAAAGATAATCGCTGCAACAAAGTGTAAGCAGTTATTTTAGAAATCTGTAATTTGATTTTGTGGTGTGAATGGGTAGTAAAATTAAGCCTGCTTTAAAACACTAACTGCAGACAAAGTGGCCATCAAAAAAAAAACACGTTCCGTTTTTTTCTACCTCATAAGGATCAAGCTATTATTTCCAGCATTGTTGGAATCGTGTTTTCTTGTGACTGTTTAATAATGCCTATCTTTTGAAGTTCTTAAAATGGGTGAAAATATACTTTGTTTATGTGGGAAGTATTGTGTTGCAGTGTGGAGACATTCCATTGCAAGTTGTACGGGTTGAGAAACAATGAACTTCAACACATGCATCTCCTCAACTACAAGAGCAACTTCTGGAGGACTGTACCATGACAGAAGTAGCAGTGCCCACTTTAAGACCTGTGTATAAGATTACCAGGCACAGGCGCTTGTGTCAGCTACCTTCAGAAACACAAAAAGCATTAGCTGTCCAGCAGCAAATGTGCCATCACATTGTTCTGGCTCAGTTCACTGCCACAGAGAGTCAAGTAGAGATGTTAAGAGTACTGCAGGGCATACATGATGGTTTTCAGCATTACATTGGAATGTAAGGGAGAATCGATAATGCCACGGTTGCAATCATGTGCAGTATTGTGGTGTATACCATCCATTCCCACCTCCATGTGTAAATTAGTAAATGGCAGAACCTACAAGAGTAATGTTGGAGTCAGTAATAGACTGGGAATAGGATGATATACTGCAAGGACATGTGGGGGCATGACATGTCACACTACAAGTGCTTCTCAGCAAACTACTAGAAACAAATGAAGGGAACTAACACAGCATAATTTGTGCTGGCCTCATCAGCATTCATCTGCACAAAGCAGAGACACTTATTCAAGGTCTCAGTCATGCAGCACTGTCAGATTTGGTCTGTAGGATCATCCGTATCCAATAGTTCACATCATCACAATGAGTCTGCATTAAGCTCACATGTTAGCACTTCCTCATATCACCAGCCCATTGTTTAGGGGTCAATATGTATGACACAAATGACCTTGACCTTCAGGAAGCCAGGGTTAGCACTGCACGGAATGACAGGGTGACATGTCCTAGTTCAAAAACATGTGTTTCAGTACACTAATGTTATTGTGTATGGAAAAAGTGAATGTAAGAATAAAAAAATAAAAATGTATATGCAGTTAGTGTCATTGAGTAGGGAATGACCATGTCTGTGCATAATGTACTTTAGTAGTAATATGCTTTTCATCAGAATATATTTCTGTTGACTAGTGTTATTGCTTACAATACAAAAAAAAAAATCAAATAAGGCAAGAAAGGTGGGGTGGTGTTGCTGAGTATAGTGTTTAACCACATTAAGGACTCAGTATTATGAATTTCATTTGAGTAATGCAAATGCTGACAGTTACACAAATGATAATTTAAAAAATCAAATACATAAAAATGTGAATGGGAAGAGGCAGAATCAAATACTATGCACTATTAACAGTCTAACACACAGTGAAAAACATGATTGAAGGAGTAGCACAATTCTGCCATCAGCACAATCACTGTTGCCCCTTCACCTGTACCACTGCACAAATTATGATTGCTACTAATTCTGATGATCCAAGGATCAATGTCTATGACAGAATAAATTAATCTGATGTGCAGTACCTTAGTACAAAAAATGCTTTATTTAACTGAATTACAAGTGGAAAAAACATATCATAAAGCAGTGAAATGTCATACATTTTCCTTTCCTGCGCCTGGTATTAACTCATGAAAAATGCAAGTTGGGATAGAGCAGCATTACCAGCCAAATTCAGTAAAGCCTACTTGGTAGCAAATTGTCTAGGATTCAGAAAGCGGCTCTACAGGGTGAGTAGAGCCACAAAGAGCCGTGCAAAGTAAACACTGTAGCATGCAAATTACAACATAAGCAGCTGAATTGTATGCTATGATCCAAGATGGAGGAGGTATTCAGCAAAATATAAAGCGACTGTGTAAACTCAGTGCTGTTTTTTCTTGTGAATTCCAAAACCTACTGAAATATAGTCACAAAAAGCAGTCTACAAAGAGACAAAGTTAGGGGCTGCTGATGCTTTAATTCATCTGTATGTGCAACACGCCAAAGTCTATGCTACTGCTGCTGCTAACAGACCACGGCCAAGAAGGAAAAGAGCTTTCAAACCCCGGTTAACTTATCACAATCTACATGATGTGGAAATTGTAGAGTGCTACAGGGTGGATAGAGACATACTACAGAAACCCTGAAACCTCTGTCATTATCATCTCAGATCCAGGTAAACTGAAAGGAACCCATTCCAGTGGAGACAAAGGTATGTGTTGTAGTTAGAATTTTAGCTAAAGGTACCTTTCATAGATTAACAGGAGACATGCTGGGAGTGTCACAGGCATCAGCATCCAGGATCCTCCATCATTTCCTGAATGCTATGCTCCATCATGCTGGTGGCCACATATATGTTCCATGTACTCCTGAGGATAGGGACAGAAATATACAGGAGTTATACCCTGTAACACACTACCCTGAAGAACTGGATATCATAGATTGTACATGTAGAAATTAAGGCACCACCTGGGGAACAGGGAAGGCTGTACATAAATAGAAAAGGCTTTCACTCTATTAACTGCCAAGCTGTGTGTAATGCCAAGGGAATCTTCGTGAACATGTGTGCTGGCAACTCAGGCAGATACTATAAGTAACATATCTGTCATACCTCCCAACTATATCAGGTGTTCACTGGGTGAACTCCCTCACCTCCTTCAGTGGTATCAACTCTCACTCGCCCACAAACTAGTAAACCATCCACTAAATGTCCCATCCCTCCAGAATCTACTCCAACCCTATCGCACCACCAGACCACTAAGATCCAGCAACAAAAATCACTTGCAGATCAATAAAGCCAATAACTCTGCTGGTGAAGCACTATTCTCTTGCGCCATAGCCAAATTATGGAACTCACTCCCACCCACAATTACCTCCATACCATCATGCACCAACTTCAAAACTTTATTAAAAGCGCACCTAAAAACATGCTGGCTATGCCCTTGCAACTCCCACTCTAATATCATCCACCCCATTCAACTACTACCTTTCTTTCACCTCCACTAACTACCTTGATGATAGCAAGCTCAGATGCTCATAAGCCTAGTACTTATTATACAGCAGGAACTTCTCATTGTTACATTTGTTAATGCCTGGTATGTACTTCACAGATAAAGATTGTAGTTGTCTACTGATGTAGTATGTTCTTCATCTGTAAATATGTTGTAAGTAATTTCTATGTTAAATTGTTAATCGCTATGTAATCCAATTTAACCACTGTCTGTTTATTTTACTGTGGAGCTTTTCTCCCCGGGCCTCTGCTGAAAATGGACCCACATCAAGTCGGACACTCCCGGTCAACAAATTTAAATAAATAAATAAATAAATAAAAGTATATCCCACAGTGTCATTTATGGGGATGCAGGTTATGCATTAGAACTGTTGCTGATGACACCTATCAGAAATGCACAACACCTACTGAAGAACCCCATAATGAGGCACACGCTCAAACCAGAAATATCATAAAGCATGTGTTCAGGTTGCTGAAGTCATGGTTCCAGTGCCTAGATACATCTGGGGGAGCCCTGTAGGACATTCCACTTACACATACTGAAATTTCACTGTATGTGCCATGCTACACAACATCTTCCTGAGAAAACAGCTTCAGCAGTATCAACAAGGGGAATAGGCACACATCCCACCACCAATGGCAAGGTCACCACAGTCACATTCATGTAAGGAATCAAAGGGGGAACCAGCAGCTGCTGTGGATGTAGGTAGATGTAGGCATAATCAATATGTCCTTGCATTGGCTAAGAGACAATGCATAGCAAACTCACTCATCACCTAAGGTGCTAAAACCTTCTCCTACACATATACTAACATTGATGCCAGGCAACACTCACAACCTTTACCTACCCATGTAATGGCTGTGTACTGCTTGCATCAGACAGAGTCAGTCCTGAACTGAAATTGTTGCAACTGCTGGATTTTCAAGGTAAGTGTTGCACCTGGAGTGTATTGTGTAATAATATGAATGACTGGTATATCCCTGTATGTTGTTAGTTGGTAGTGTAAGCAAGTAAAAGGTGGGAGATTTGTACAAAAATTACCTTAACATGTCACTTCTAGAGACTTATTTGACTTATATGTGTCCATTATTAAGTAGTAGGCCTCAGCCATCAAAGATTCACACAGCCATACCTCTCAAAAGCAGTGATGGTCAATGGATGTCCTCAGTTTAGCACCGTACTTTTGTACTGGAAAATCATTAAATAGAGAAGTTAAAAAGTAATGGTACACATTTCAGTTTTAGACTTTGCAACTCTCACAAGATCAATAACAATACTGACTGAAAAAATTTGATGCTATAAACTGTATAACATTCTAAGACCAATATAAGTCAAACTACAGTTAAGAGTTCAACATCACAAATGCAGATATACTAAGCACAAAGTCAGGTATGCACCCTGATCATCAGACACAAAACTTATGTATCCCTGAATCCAAAAGATATAAAACAGGGAATATGGCACAGTTATCATCACTAGTGCATGGTGATGTGGGGGTGGCAGGAAGCCTACGCTGACACAAAAGGTCGGTGAGTGTGTGTGTGTGAGTAAGAAAGAGAAGCAGGCAGATACTCAGATAAAGTAACAAATGCCCAGTGAGACAAAATTAGTTTTAATCATCACTGCTGAACCATGTAACTGTTGTCTGTGTGTCTATATATGGGTCCTCCAGGTGAAATTTGGGTGTGAGTGTCTGCATGAACACAGCCAAGCTCTGTGCTAGCTCTACATCTTGGTAAGTCAGGCAGGTGTGAGCTGTGCATGGTAGATGTGACAGTTCATCATTGTCATAGTGGACCATGAGAAATGGCTCTGCCAGGAGTTGCACTGGCATGTCCACTCCCATGGTCATATGCACTGTTGCTACCTGAAGTGACTTATGTCTGCTGGATGAGCTCGTATCATGAGGACACCCAGGAAAATGACCCAATGGCATGCCATGTGTGAGTGTGGACAGCTCAACCAATGACAGAGCAGTGGAAGTACTGCCTCTATGGGAGTGTGATTGGGCATGTCCACATTGGCTAATACTAGATGATGTGACCTACACCCACAAGGATGCCAGCCTCTTCCCAGCAGACCTTCCAACACAGACACTGCCCATTCCAACATGTCATTCATCTGATCCATTGAATTGGCAACATGGTAGACGCAATCGCGTATGTCAGCCTATGCCACATCTACAACCCTAAGAATTTTTCTGGAAAATGTATGGGAATGTGCTTATGTCTCCATGAGAGCCCTAAACATATACTGAGTGGCACAGGAAGAGACACCTGGATCAGATGGAGGATGGACAGCAGGCCTCCGAGCACCCCTAACAACCCTCCTGCATGGCACTTTGGCCACACTTTGGTTATGGCCAGAGTCAATGGGCACTGAAGCTGCAGTAACCATGCTTCCCTGATTGATTGTTTCACCTCCACCTGTCCAATATCTGAGGGCTCACTGGAATGTGTAGACATAGGCCTACTGGCTGTGTCTGATGGAATTACAGGGGATGGTGGTATGTCACCCTCAGTGTCAGGTTCCACTTCTGCATCCCCTTGACTGTGCCTCATCATCAGAGTCTGCTGATACTCTGACATCAGGTGGTAAAAGTTTGACAGTTCCACTGTCAGAATTACCTGTGATAATAAGCAACAAACATATGAAAAAAATGAATACCTACACTACTGTAGTCCAATATATGCTAAAAACTAAAAGTGGTGCCACTATTACACACAGTACTCAATACCCACAACAGTTCTGACATCAGCATGACACCGTTCACATTTGTTTGAACTGCACATCAGTACTGATATAGAAATGTTTGGCATACCATGTGCATATGACATTATGCTCCCTATGCTGGATGGTCCTGGAAAAAGTTAAGCAAAAGGTAAGGACAACATCATCATAATTAACAGTAACACAGGGGAAAAACTATTTGCCCTTTATCTGTCCATTAAATATATTTTCAACAAGAACTTGGGTAACAGGTCCAACCTAAGCCCCATGTTTAATTAATCAGAATGTGTTGTTAACTGTAGCAATCTTTAATGCCCCCAACTAATTTCTTGTTAAACAGAATTAATGTACTGATATACAACAGAACTTAACAGATGAGATAAGAAACCCTACATTGAAGCTTCTCCTGAGACATACTTGCTGTCCCTGAAACAGTAGTACTACTGTCAAGGACATGCTGTTCTGCACATTCCTGGGAGCTGTCTGGATACCTGACAGTGGACAGGAACTCTTCATTTGCTGTTAGTGGTGGCTCTGTAGAAGGCCCCCTAGTACTTATCCACTCACTAGCCACTGCAGCTGCTGTCCTTCATGTAGATGAGATCATGTCAGTAGCCCTATGGCGCACCTGATTATAAGTCCTGTTGTCACTGCCTACTGCATTCACATCTGCTGCCAAATTTACATTCTCCCAGACATATCTCCACATCCCCTCTCAAGCAGAAAGACACCAGGTTGCCTAAAAGCTTCCACAATGACTTTACTCTCAGAGTCACTGAAGTGTGGTTTTCAGGGATTGAGACACCTAGCTGCCATAGTCCTATGTGTCCTAAAACTCAACAGAAGGATAATACACAAGTATCACATAACTGTAAAGTAAGTGTTTCCAGATAAAATAGAAAAGGTAACATTTCAGTATTATCCGCTGGAGAAACGTAAAACAGTCTAGATATTTGAAATATGAACAACAGGCTGGATGCAAAACAAGGGAGAGTAACAGTAGCAACATATTCTTGTTTGTGCCACAACAGAAATGCAGCTTTGCTCCCCCACCCCCAAAAGAACAGACAAATGACACATTTTGCTAATACGTCCGTCAGTGAAATGTTAAAGTGCTATCAAATGAAATCTTCCTGAAGCATGTCTCCATATTTAACACAAAAAATTCAATTTTAAGGTATTGCCAATAATGTATACCTGTGAAATGCCCTAACAAACCTGCCCATGTCATCAGTACACTTCTAATTAATGCATACAGATAAGTGTAGAATTTCTATTTAATATATATGTGTATGTATGTATGAATATATATATATATATATATATATATATATATATATATATATATATATATATATATATATATATATATATACATATATATATACATATATATATATATATATATATATATATATATATATATATATATATATATATATATATATACATATATATATATATATATACACACACATACACATGGGTACCCTTCACATAGTTGACATTTGAGAATGTCTAAGACCATATGGCCGAGACAGTATGATCGACATTCAAAATGTCGACCATGCAGAACCGGCATCTCCGTACAGTGTGGAATGGAATGATTTCCATCGTCCATACTGTAGTGTGATCTCAGAGTTGGTATATTTAAGTTTCAGGGTGGGTGTGGGGAGGAGCCTTCATGGGGGTTTGCAGGGGTGCGTAGCCCCCCTGCTAGCAATGTGAAGGTAAGATTTTGTTGTGTTTTTTTTTTCATTCCATGGTCGACATTTCAAATGTCGATCATATGGTCTCGGCCATATGGTCTCTGAAATGTCGACCATGTGAGGTAGATCTATATATACAGACATATATATATATGTGTGTGTGTGTGTGTGTGTGTGTGTGTGTGTGTGTGTGTGTGTGTGTGTGTGTGCGTGTGTGTGTGTGTGTGTGTGTGTGTGTGTGTGTGTGTGTGTGTGTGTGTAAATATTACACAGATTTTTCTTATGACATTTCACCATATGCAGTACATTGCTGAAAAATGCAAGCATACCTTCTCAAGTTCAGCAATCTTCTGTGCAGATATAGCCCAAAGTAATTGCCTCTTTTCTGTGTTTTCCACATAAACAAATCTCATCTTCAGGTTCCCTAGCTACATGCTATCTTTTTATGGTGTAGATTCAGAGCTGTCCACATGGTGAAGATGAAAATTAGCTGTGAACTCATTAGAATTGCTGAATCCCAAATACTTGGCTCCATGTAGATGATGTAAACATAGTGCAGGCACTGCCTCAGTGTTTGTTTTTAATGTATTGCTACTTTGGATGACTAATTGTAGGGAGAAGAAAAACACAAAAGCAATACAGACAGCTTTACATCCTGTGGGTGTGTCAAGTAAGACTTACAAAAGTGTTAGAAGTAATTTTGTCAAGGTTGGAAATGTAAGTAAACAGCACACAATTTGTTGGCAACTGTATATTATATTAGTGCCATTTCATGTCCTCACACATTTTAAGGACAATGCTATAGACTGGCTTACAAAGTGCATGTCTTAGATCACTGGCTAGATAAGACAAGAATGAACAACAAACAGAGAGAGGTAAGACTGAGCTGCATATTTGCAAGCAATAATCATAAATAGTTATGTGATCACTCAGTGCACTACATCCAAAATTAATGCATGTACAAATAATTGTTAGATGGTTTCATAGTACTATAGATGATGTTGCAGTTTCATTGGCGTGAGAGTTCAAATCCAGTCCTATGTAGAAATATTTCATGTGTACTGACATTTTTTTTTGTTTATCTTTCCTGATTTCAACTACTTTTCCTTTTTTTTTTTCTTTCTTTTCTTTTTTTTTTTTTTTTTTTTGGTTGGGGCCACTATTTGTGCAATGTACAGTTTAGTGCATACAAGGAACATGGAGAAAAATGAATGCCAAATTCAGCTATGACTATTTCATTTGCATGAAGTTTAGCAGTGCACAAACCTAGACTTCTGGCCCACCCAAGAAGCAGACAGAACACCTGCAAACAGAGCATCTGTAAAAGTGAAAAAGTCAAAAACAATGCATTTTTGTAATTGTTGCTTCCCATCATGCAGTTTCACTTATCGGCACTGCACAATGGTTAGCAAGGTTCCCCAACACCTGCATACAGGACTCTGACAGCTAATAATTGAAAATGGATGAATTCAATTAATTCTGTTGAACACCATGTAAACATGCTAGGTGTCATTGTGCAGTGCCTAGCACAGAGAACATAAGAATGAGTAGGAAATTTAGTCCTGTGGCAACAGGTGTTAGTGTAGGGCTGGAGTTCAGATGGCCCTGGGTTCTAGTACAGGGTGTGAAACCTATTTTTCTGTTTGTGCAGTGCAGTTTATAGCAATGAACTGAAAAATAGACAAGTATTATTTCAACATTCATGTGGCAAGTGGTTTAAGTGTAGGACTGCTATACACATGGTCCTGCATTCCAGTAGAGGATATTCCGTACATTTTTACCATTGTTCCACTTCCCATTATATTCACTGTCACTTATAAACTTTATATATTGGAACTGATATGAATTATATGTATGAATGATAAGACGCCCTTATTGTGTTTTCAGATGTATGACTGAGGGTATACTGTGTACTGTATTTCTTTAAGTATAATTCTGCTATCTGGACTTATAGGCCCTTCACAATTACATAGCACACATAGACAACTGGATCTATATACAAGAACCTTGTCAGGTCATACACATACATGTGTAATACCTCAAACTGTCACCTGTATTTATCAATGATATGATTCCTGACTATGTCTGAGCAGCACTTTTTTGTGGAAAAGATGGAAAATCAAATCTGTGTAAGAAAATGTTTTGTCCCTTATACCTAGGTTTGAATCCCACACTGTAAAAAACACTTTTATCAGTGTATAATGGCAAATACAAATGTGTTAGGTCATGACATTTATGCCCCCAGTGCATCTCTGCAAACTTAACTCACTTAACAGTTACCTTCCAATTTCCAGCATAGATTTCAAAGCAACATCACCAGACATCCTTCAAACTAAGGCCGAGTGTAAGATTAACCTTTCAGTGTCAAGTATTTGTTTCCTCCCTGCTTATCACTGCTGGGTTCCACTTCACGTCTTAGAAATGCAGTTGGCATCATTCCTCTGGATTGCACACTACCAATAAATATGGAAACTGAAATTGGTGGAAAAGCATCAGTTGCCATTGCTCTAGTTTGGGTGTTAGACATGTCTGGTGTTAATGGGGAAGGTGCACAGTTTAGGGAACAGAGATGGGGTGTCCAGGAGTCCAGGATATTTATTGCACTTCTGGTAAAGTACTGCAGCCAAAGGCTTCTGCAGGAGTACTATTCTGTCTCCCAGAGAAATCTGAGTTGTGGAATAATTTGGATCAGGCTGTATCCAGAGCTACTGAAATCCCACACACTGGAGAGCAGTTTAAGCATCATTTTAATGACCTACATAAGCATAAAAGGGATAGCCTCAACCATTGGTTGATTGAATTTGAGACTTGGAACATCCCACAGCTGTGTAAGTATGATAATAAGAGAGTACTTGTAATAGAAAACTAAATATAGACAAGACTGGTACAAATTATGTACTTCTGTTTTCTGTTCTTTCCCCATCTAATGCCAAACATGGGTTCAATAAACAGGCTCATGTTGCTCAGATGGAGAGATTGAAGGAAGCAAGTGGTATGTATGCAGCACAAGAGAAGTATTATGGTAGCTTTTAAAGTTAAAGGTAGATTTTGGGGGTTTTATGCAGTTGTAGCAAATTCAGCATACATATCCAAACTGTAAAAGCAAGTATGCATGCATTACTGTGTAGCACAACCCAGCTTTAGGAGTCAAATGTTACACTGCAGTCAGAGGCTGTGGGTTCAAGTTTTATGAATCACAACTATACAATACTACATCTCTTTAATAATATTAAAATTAGATTAAACTCTATGTAAGTGGCACACATGCCCTGCTCTTAACTCTAATCTATATAATTGGGACACGCATATGTGCAATATATGTACATTTCAAGCATTACTGTCAGCAATCTGTAGTTATAGTGTGTATTTGTTAGGACATTTATTTAAATATCACACTCCAAATTAAATAGTTACATAATAGTGGTAAAGCATTTTGTGTCACACGTTATGGTACTATTCTCTCATCCCAAGCCTTATATCTCTCTCTTTCTTATTTCTTATGATGTTTCATCAAATGTCTCCATGTCATCCATGTGTGCCATATAACTAAATGCTAAATTACTCAGTGAGGTAGGCCAACCCCAGTAGATCAGCATGACCCTGCACCACTGGCTCCAGCCCCAGTGTCCAGCACATCTGGGACCCAACCTGGCAGCACTGGCTTTTGCTGCCCCTGAATTTCCTGTGCCCTCAGGTATTACTTCTACAACAGTCGGTACAGTGCTACCCTCCGGAAGCAGTAGTGGAGGTGGAAATTTCATCACCTTCTGGGACATGCCAGCGTTGGTGTGTAGGGTCGTGCATCACACCATTGCTGTATGCCGACTTCTGTTCTCCCTCATTTTAGATAGGAGGAGGAGAAGACATCAAACACTCCAGCTTCCAGGGAAGTAAGGAGAGAGTGATGACAGTCCTGTGGGTGAGGACTCAGTACTCACTGTCTACAACTTTGATAGCAATGAGCTTAAGTTTGCCCCCTCCCTCATCCCAGTCATGGTATTCCCCAACCATCTGTGTCCCTCACCATCCCTGTCTCTTGTCTTGTTTGCCTTGTTTGTTTCCATATGCTTTCTCACCTACCAACATACCTGACCCAGACTAACCTTACTGAATTAAAAAAAAAACGGGCACTTGTCCCACAAATAAAATATCATACCATACGGTTCTCAACCTGTTTGAGACCGTCACCCAGTAAATTATTTTTTTATAAGATGAGGGCTCAGTCTCAATAAATTTACTCATAAATACCTTTCCAAACCAAGAGGATGTCAACTTGTTGGTGAAACACTTATTATCACATACACATGTCAAATATTTTATATGCAAAGTATGTAATTTAATAAATAAAAATGTCACAATTCTAAACACTAATTCCAACATTAATTAATATTTTGTATGTAAAAAACATAGTACTTCAACAGCAATTATAAGTTCTTGA
Organism: Protopterus annectens; assembly: GCF_019279795.1. NCBI lineage: Eukaryota > Metazoa > Chordata > Ceratodontiformes > Protopteridae > Protopterus > Protopterus annectens. Next base: position 1,951,237,237 of record NC_056735.1, read on the forward strand.
AAAGTTAAGCTTAGTTTATTTTATTACAGCTGAGTTTTTGAAGGTTTTACTTAGGCTAGTGAGACTTTATTGCTGTTTTCTGTTTGTTAGTTTATTAATTCTGGGAAGAATTGAAGTGATAGCCAAACAAAGACAGTCAAAAAGTTGCAGGCAGTTTCTCTGTTCCATTTTAAGCATAGTCAAGGCAGAAAATAAAGTTTCACAAAGATATGTGGTGGAAAATCAAAGAAGTAATTTCACTGCTATTTCATATAAATTTTATTTAAATTTTTTAATTGTTATTCAGAATTTTGAATTACTCATAGAATTGAAAGTACTTTCCAGTCCTTTGTCCGATGATGATTCAATAAGCTGAAAGGTTTCTTAATGGGAAAATGCTGTCTCTTTGTGTTGAAAAAAAGGGTTCACAATCCACATATTTTGCCTCCGGTGATTATCATGCTTATAGTTTTATAGGTTCATAGGTGTGTACTAGGATAATGGCTATGGAACCTTAACAAACCTAGTCCATAGAATTACCATGGCATTATGCCACCCGACTGTAGTTCCCAGTGCCTCTGTCAAGTAGAGCCACTGGAGTGATCCCCAGGGTGAATTTTCTATTACCTATCCACTCATCAATATTTTTCTTGAAGAGGGCCAGTGAGGAGCTCTGTTTGACATGTATGGGAAGTCTATTCCATAGCATGGGCAGTCTCTCAGATATGAACCTGTCCCTCCAGCACGGTCTGGTGATTGTGGAAATGAGATTGAGGTCTCTGGAGTGTGTGGTGTGGAGCGATTGGGATTTCTCAAGATGTAGCATTTCTAACAGAGCTGGGTCAGACATGACTTTGTAAGTCAAGCAGAGATCGCCTCTAAGTAGGCGATATGTGACAGATAATAATTGGAGTTTTTTGAGTCTGTCTATATAGGACAAGTGTTTAAGGCCTAGGAACTTTTGCAGCCTCTCCAGTTGTTGCAGGTGTCTAGTGAGGTGCATGCCAAATGGTGCATTGTACTTGATGATTGGCCTAATGAGGGAAGAGTAGAGGGAGACAATGACTTCTTTGTTCCTGGATGCAAAACCCTTAGTAATGAGATATGCCACATAGAAGGACTTTCTGGCCACAGTGGCAATGTGGTGGTCAAAAGAGAAATTGCTGTGTTCCCAGATATCTTATAACAGCTTCTGTGTTCAGTGGACTACCATCAGTGTGGTAATTCATGGGAACTGGGTTTGCCCAAAGAAAATGATGACACATTTTTTAGCATTGAGCTTACGACCATGGTTCTGACACCAGTTGTTGGTCTCAGTGTGGCCTTTTTTGTAGGATGTCAACATTACTTGGGGACTTAATAATAGCTCCCAACTTGCAATTGTCTGTGAACTTTGTCAGCCAGAGTCCTTCCATGTTGGCATGGACTTCAGAGAAGTAGATACCAAACAGGAGAGGACCCAGGACTGATCCCTGTAAGACTCCACTCATGACTGGTCAGCAGTCTGACTTGGATTCAGCTACTTTCACACTGTGGGTTCTATCTGTGAGAGAGTTTCCAACCCACCTAGTGATATAGGGTTTGATGCCTAGCTTAGTGAGCTTTTCTATGATTCCTGAGTGGGGAATGGTATCAAAGCCCTTGGCCAGATCAAGGTAGGCTGTATGAACCACCTTGCCTTCATCCACAGCTCTGTGGACTGGCTCAAAGAAGTCGACCAAATTGAGAAGGCATGATCCACCCTTCACAAAACCAAACTGTGTGGGATCCAAAGTTTGCAGATTCCCTATATCCTTGTTTATTAGGTCCATGATGATGCATAACATAGCTTTGCATATCAGACTTGTCAGGCCAATGGGTCGATAGTTCCCAGGGTCTGTAGTCACTTCTCCCTTATGGAGAGGGATGACTATAGCAGTGCGCCATTTGGTAGGGACAAAGCCTGAGGTGAGGCTGTGACTGAACAGGGCACACAGGTGAGGTGCCAGTTCACTCTGTAGTTCATGTAGAACACAGCCAGGGATACTGTCAGGTCACAAAGAAGCTGTATTCTTGGCCTTGGACAGTGCTGTTTTAATCTGTGCAGCAGTAATACTGGATGCCTGGCAATTTACTGGTATTGCGATTTGTCCTTTGGGGGGGAGAGGAGTAAAGTTGGCACTGAATCTGTCGGCCAGTATATTGGCAATATTTGTTGGCTCAGTATATGAGGTACCATTCTACAGTCCCTCAGAGCAAATCTGGGTATTGCCATGGAGATTCTTTACATAACTATAGAAGGCCTTATGGTTGTCTATACTATCTGCTGCAATTCTGTTTTCATAGCTAGCTTTAGAGGATTTGATGAGGGATCTCAACTTTTTGTTGAGGCTGATAGGGGAGTTTTTCCAGTCTTGGGACTTCACCTTATTCTGCATCAGTTTCCTCCTCATGTTGTAGAGTTTGTTTTTGGCAGGCTGTCACCAGCTTGGCTTCCTTTTTGTGTAGGAGAGCATCTTGGTTCTATTGGATATGGCGAGATACATGCATTTGTGTATGTGTTTGTACAGTGCATTGGTGTATGATTCTGCGATCATGCAACTATTCTCCATTTGCTTGGGTGCTGTGAAGTTAGCCACCTCTGTTTTTAGGAGCCCAAAGTTAGCTTTGGAGAAGTTTTTCATGGTGATTTCCTTTGCAAGGGTGGTGGGAGGGATGTGGATTTCCAAGGTGATTAGTTTGTGGTTGGATCTAACCAGGGAGGAGTTGACTATTGGTGTAGAGCAATGGTCACCCATGTTAGTAATGACCAGGTCAAGGATGTTGGTACCTCTAGTGGGAGTAAGAATGAGCTGGTCCAGGGCATTGGAATTAATGAATTCCAGAAAATGTTGGGCAAGTGTATTGGTACGTGAATAGTTTTCCTAGTTAATGGAGGGGGTAGTTAAAGTCGCCCAGTATGAGACTGCTAGCTTGGATCCTAATATTCTCCAGAGTGCTAAGGAATGAGGAGTGTGAGTCTTGGGACATGGTTGGGGACCTATAACAGGCTACGACCTGAATCACTGTCTTACCCAATGCTAGTTGCACCTGAAGTATCTCTGATGCATTATGTTGGGCTACCAGTCTAGAGGTGTGTGCATCCTGTATAAATATGAAAACACCACTGCCTTTGGAGCTTCGCTCTAAGTTCTGGGGCCAAAAGGTGTGGAATGAGTTATAGCCTGGTAGTACAGGGGTGCTTTCTGCTGCCTTGAACCAGGTCTCTGTTACAGCACAAATGTCTATGTTCTCCATTTTAAGGAGTGTTTTGAGTGAGTGGATTTTGAGATTTAGACTTCTAGCACTGAGCGGCATGACCCTCAGATTGCATTTGTTTTTAGCTGTTATGATGGTAATTTGGTCTTTGGAGCACTGCCTAAAAATGCACTATAGGGGTGGCAAGAGCCTTGGCCAGTATCTGGAAACCCAGGGGAGACAGATGCAGGCCATCTCTGGCAAAGCATCAAGGTCTGTCAATCATGTCATCCCAGGCAGACAGATGCTGGATCCCCTTAGAATGACATGAGAAACTTAGTCAATTGTTGAAATCAATCATTTTTTGCTTGTACTGTGGTATAATTCTGGGTGATGGTAGGATGCTGCTCAAGGCTAGGGTCATACCCAGCTGGGCTACAAAATCCAAGAGCTCCTCCATGTCTCTTTTCATGTAGTCCAGGTAGTTACATCTCAAGGTCATTCACACCCACATGTACAATGACAGATTCTTATTTGTACCTGTTCTTGAGGGACCTGAGTGCATGCATTATGTGGCAGATCCTGGCAGCTGACAGGCAGCTGACTGTTACTTTCTCCTTATTCAACCTAGTGAGTAGGACATCACTGTGCCTCACTATCGAGTCACCTATGACTAGTGCGCTGGGCATGCTGTTTTGCCTTAGGGGCTTTGGTTGAGTGGTACACTGTTTAGGAGAGTTGTGTCTCATGATTTGTGTTGTGTTGTCCTGGTCAAGTGCATTTCTGCCTTGGAGGTCTCTACTGTTAGGGTAGATTATTACTGTTCGCTTCCATGAAGGTGGGTGTGTGGTTGTTTTTTATGTGAAGGCAGTGCTGGTGTGTGTTCTGGAGGGCTATGGGTTCCATGTGGTGTGGTGCAAGTGTTTACCTTCTCCTCTTGACCAGCTATTCAAGTCTTGGCTGGAGAGTGTGTGGCTTCCAATTTGGATATATACGTGCATCTCTCGCAAGTCTGAGTGTTGGGAGGTAAGAGGAGAGGGTTGTTGGTGTACATGAGGCAGTTGCTACATTGCCTCAGGATGCCCAAGTTCACCAGGTTAATAGGAGAAATCACAGGGAACTGACCTTTAGACATGCCTGGATGGGTGGGCATTAATAAGAACTGGACCTGTTTCCTTGTAGAATGTTTATTGCTGGTAGCACTTTTGTGTGCTAAAATAATTGCTACAAGAAGTCTGGTATGGTAAAGTGCTAGACTAATAAGCTAGTAAAAGTTCAGGAGAGGGGAGAACTAGCAGCTCTAAGGGAAAATTTGAAGAAGAGATTTTGGCACCTCTCAAAGGCTTACAAACAGTCCTAGATACAGCAAATCTGTATCTGGACTAGACTAGTTACAGGAAAGGTGGGAAAAGCACAAACACGGGCTTTTAGACCAGAAAGTTGAAGGAGATGGAAAAAACTTCCAAAATCACCAATAAACTACAATTTATGGGCCAGAAATCACTCCTCTTGTAGTAGATAGGCTATTTAGTGCTTACCACTCCCACTGAGAAGTTAGAAGTTTTCCCTCCAACACATAAAGGCTTGGAGGGCTCAGAAGCTTACAAACAGTCCTGGATACAGCAAATCTGTATCTGGACTAGACTAGTTTTAGGAAAGGTAGGAAATAAGCATGAATGCAGGCTTTTAAACCAGAAATTTGAAAGAGATAGAAAAAACTGCCCAAACAGACAATAAACTACAATTTCTGGGCCAGAAACCACTCTTGTAGTAGATAGGCTACCTACTGCTTACCACTCACACTGATAAGCTAGAAGGCTTCCCTCCAACACAGAAAGGCATGGGAGCTCAGAAGCTTACAAACAGTCCTGGATACAGCACAACTGTATCTGGACTAGACTAGTTACAGGAAAGGCAGGAAACAAGCTTAGAGTTTTTCTTTTTTTTTTACAGAAAAGCAGCTAAAACAGCACTAAAAACAATTCAAGTGCAGTGCAAGCTAGCACACTTGAGTGTGTAGCAATATTAAAGCAAATACAGTTTAATTAAATGCAATTTATTCAAACTATTCTGAACTGAATTCAGTTATTGTTTTATTCAAATCTGAACAGTTAAAAAGTGCCAAAAAATATACTTATCAGCTGAGAAGCACACTCAGTCAGAACACAAGGAGGTTTTTTTTTGTAAAGTGGAAAGTGAGAAAGAAACAGAAAATAATTCAAGGTTTAAGGACTTAGGTGGGTTGGCCTTCTCAAGTGTTCTCTCTGTATTAGGTAGAATGAGGTAATGACACAATATTCAGATAGAGCTGAACAGATGGGACTGGTAGGAGTGTCTGAAATCAAAATATGATCTCACTGTACTCGGTAATATGTTGCTGAGATAATGCTAGACTGGCTAACCATTTCTTATCCTGCAAATAATGGGACAGATCAGTTTTATCAACTAGAAGCAGCTAAACTTCCTTTTGTAGTTCATATAACCCCTTGAGAACTTTACTATGGGACAGCCAATGAACTTCCAAATGGAAAAGATTTTGATGATCTGAGCCCATTGAGTCACACAATGCTTTTAACAATCTTGTATTTAAAGCACTGTTTTTTATATAATTAATCATTTTAACAGATTGAGACAGGATTTCATTAAGCTCAGGTGCAATTTTTTTTTTTTGGGGGGGGCAGGTTTTGCCTGTGGATATAGTAATGCATTGCCAATAAGTTACTGCCTGCCATATCCTTAATTTTAGTGACTAAACCTGATTTTCTACCTCCAAGACAAGAACTGTCAGTACAAACTCCAATTCAATTTTTTCCATTTGAGACCTCTCTCTTCAATGAAAACCATTTAAAGCTTTGAAAATGTCACTGCTGGTAGTGTCTATAGGTCAGTGTTTCTCAACCGCCGAGCTGCGGCCCAGTACCAGGCCATGGTATCAAGTATGTCAGGCAGTGAAACGTTCTCCTGGATTAATGTACCTTTTGAAAAGAAAATAGCCATCTTCTTATATCAGTGAATCACTGTTGATAGTAGCCAAGTGACATAATCTCAGTTATTTAATTATTACATTGTTTAACAATATTTACACACTTTCTGAAATGAATTCAGGGAGAGTGCATAAGATTAAAATCATTATGTTTTTATCCTAGCCCTACTCTGCATTCTAATTGGTCAACCAGAAACACCTTATGAAATGTATAGATTGTAATTAATTACCAATCAGTGTGACCCTTTAGTGTTGAGGAACAGAGCCCAATGATGCATCTAAGTGGAGACTCACACTAAAGTTGTGCCATCACCTTCTGCAAACTGCAACCCTGAGCACTTCCATGACAGACATATCTCACAAAAGGCTAGGCATATACAAACAGGGACAGATTTTAAATATTGCTCTTATAAACATGGAAAGTTGTTAGAATAACAAGATTTGTGTTTACATGCATTTTTTTCTGAAGGATATGAAGTCTGAAAGTCAAATGCATGTCACTATTTAGTTAGTGACTCCAGTCCACAGATCATCCCAGTGATTTGCTAGAAAGGCATATTTTTTTTTTGAGAAATGGACCAAATCTATGAGGCAAAAATCTGGGCATTCTGTGAAAATCTGGACAGTTGAAAGCTATGTAGGCATGTGTCTCTTTTTTTTTTTTTGGGGGGGGGTGGGCTTGTTGATTTTCCCTGGATTAACTAATTTTGCAGTCTTTGGGAAGAGGAATGTTGGATACCTATATATTTTACCCTAATACTTCTGTTTTCATCTGCTAGCACATTATTTTGAATGGATACTGGCTTTGGTGTGGTGAAACATCTCAAACACATTACTAAAAGGGGGGGTGCATACTGGCCATAGTCAGTGCCTCCTAATGCATGAAGAGAAGACTTGGAGTCATATGCATGAATTCAGCATAGTCCTGCTGACTTCATAAACAATGTTGCTTTATTTCATCAACAGTTTTCTACTACATTGTTTGGATGGTGTGTTCGGCTTTTGCAACAACTTAGGTAAGGTAAACAAGATTTACGTGCCACCTTCTTACCTTTTTTTACATTTTTATTGTTACTGAAGCTCAAATTTGTTTCATGCTAATAAAAATAAATGCTCTACTATATTGGATGTGGCAATGTCACATGCAGAATGTGGTACAGAAACGATTAAAAAGTCACAAATGTAGTATGTAGTGTAGCCATTTTGGATGTTTAAATATAATCATAATGCATTATTAAGTTTCCACGAGGTTGAGACTTCTCACATTCTTCTGGTATGTTACTATCCCACTAATTTTCAAATATACAATAGAAAGTTATAGCTCACTATCTATTAATCATTTAATAATACATAAGTTTCCAAAAAAGAGTTCCCCGCTGCTATTTCCAGTGAACCAGTCACACAGACCCTTGTGATATGATGTTCATTAGCTCAAGTTCTTTATTTATAGCAGCTAGTTATTTCACATTTTACCCAATCAATGTAATTCTGCAGTGCCATTCAAGAGTTTGAACTATTGTTGTAAATATGCAGATCTAATGAAATGTACATTTGCAAAAACGTTATGATGCCTTTAGTTAATAAACAATACACAAAGCTTATCTACCTAAGATTCACTCCAATCAATAAAATCTAACTGAGAAACAACATAAAGCTTTTTTGAATTATTTCTGTGCACAGGAATAGTTTTCTTAGTGCTTGATTTCAAGCTTAGCTCTCTACTTCATTTTTATTAATGTTTTCTGAAATAATCAGGTTATGCAACTTTTTTCAGATATTCCTTCTACTCTGATGCTCTTATATACTATATATTCTGATACCTTTTGTTATTTGACTCCTCACTTCTTGTACAGGTTATTATCCTAGTGACTCAGCTGCTCATATTTGTCCTCATAAAAATCTATGCTATTCTGGCAAATCATTGGTTGGATCTGTGGACTGAAGTCACTAACTAAATAATAACATTGAGTCGAGTTTCAGACTTCATATCCTTCAGAAAAATGCATGTTAACACAAATTCTATTATTCTAACAACTTTCTAAGTTTATAAGAGCAATATTTAAAATCTGTCCATATTTGTTGGCCTTTGTCCTCCATTATGTCAGGATTTATCCACTTTTCTCATACAAAGAGGTTGAGAGGTATGCATGCTTAGCCTTTTGTGAGAGATACCTCTCGTGACTGTGCCCAAGGCTGCAGTTTGCATAAGTTGATGGCACAGCTTCATTGTGAGTCACCAGTTAGATGCATCATTCGGCTCTGTTCCTCAGCACTACCTCAGTCTAACTAGTAGATAAGGGTCATCTTGATCGATCATTAATTAAAATCTATGCATTTCATAGGGTATTTTTGGATAACCAATTAGAATACAGAGTGGAGCTAGCTTGCCAGTGGGACAAATTTGAGATAAGATAGGATAAAAACTTAATGACTTTAATCTCAAGCACTCTCCTTGATTTCATTTAAGAAAATGTGTAAATATTGTTAAACAACTTTATAACTAAGTACCTATGCTTATATCACTTGGCTACTGTCAACAGTGAATTGTCAAGATGAGAGGATGGTTAATTTTTTTCAAAAGGTACATTAATCCAGGAGAAAATCTCATGGCCAGATATAATTGATGCCAACATCCGGTACCAGGCTGCTTCCCAGATGTTGAGAAACACTGGCCTAAGCCTTCCTGCGATCTTCATAATTATATAATTATGAAAGTATACCAAAAGCCATAACTCACATAAAATAAGGGGATTTTGTAATCTATTGACAAGAACCATAAGCACCCAGAATATCTTACTAAGAAACCTTATGACTACATTCAAGAAACACTCTTAATATTATTATTAAATCTCTATGAGGGAAACACAACTTCCACATTTATAATCTACTATTCTTTATCCACAACAAACTTTTTTCTAATGAGTTGTTGCATTTACACTCATTCAATAGATACTGGTACAGCTATTATAAAAGTATTTTAGTATTTCATTTAATCATGGGGATAATCAAGCTTTCAGATTTATGAAACATTGTTTTTCTTTTTTATCCAGAATCAGATGTTTCGGAGTTGTACCAGAAAAGTACCACACACACACAAACACACACACACACACACACACACACACACACACACACACACACACACACACACACACACAGACAAACTATAGCTGCAATGTTGAAAACAGCACATCAGTGATGCAATTTATGTTGGTAAACTAAGTGCAATGTTATCTTAGTGATTCTTGATATGATTAAAATACAATGAAATCCTTTGTTTCAATGATCAAGAAGATTAACTGATATAAAAAGTCACATCTCAGTGATTATTGTTTTTACTCAGATGATTTTTATTTTGAATATTAAATAAAACAATAAATGAATACTTATTACAGTTTACATAGCTAATAATTAACTATATACAAATTTACATTTAGCCTGACATGTTTAAATTAAGTGATAACAAGTTATACAGAAATAGTTATAGTTAAATTTAACTTAAGAAGTACTTGTTTCAAGAGGAGATTAGATCCAATTGCAAAGTGTTAATCAGTGTCAAAACTTTTTTCATGGATTATTAGGTAATGGCCTAGGAAACATTCTTAATTGTTTGATTTTAACTTCCATCAAGGCTGTCCTCTTCAATAGACACAGGAAATCTTCTTTGCTAGGTACTGTGGTAGAATTCTATCTCTTTGTTATGCATTTCCTAGCTATAGCTAATATAGTCCAAAGTATATAGAGGTCAATTTTATTTAAAAAAATAAAACATCAGTTATATTCAGTAGTATTAAAGCCTTGGTCATGACAAAATTATCTGTATAAATCACCTGTATGAAATTATTGATACTTTCCCAAAAGGGTTTAATTTTTATACATTCGTAGAAAATGTGAGACCAATCAGCTTTATCTAATCTGTTGACATCTTCAGCATAACCCCTTACTAGAAGGATTGATTTTTAAAACTTTATCAGAGTTAAGAAGGCTTCTATGGAGGAATTTCCAGGAAAATATTATCCAATAATGTGAACAAGAAGTCAATTTTACTGAAAGTAGTAAGTTTGATTTATTTTCTGGGGTTAATTGAATCGTATATCCTTTAGCAATAAACTGCAAATATGCTGGTTTAAGTAATGTTTTGTAGTTTTTTTATTAGATTATATAAATATGAAGTTCCATTTTCCATATTCTTATTATTATATATAATTTCAAACAGTCTGATTATAAATTTAGGTGGAGTTGAGAAAGAAGAATTGTTTATTATCCTACATAGATCCTTGGAGTATGTCAATATATTCTGAAGTATTAACCATTCACTTTATAAGATGAAATCATATATTGTATATCCAAGACTTGCTGATTTTTTTATACAATGTAGCCAACAAATTAGATTTTTCTGTTCCCAAGAGAAGAATATATCCCTATGAATTCTGTCTGGAAAGTTTTTAGTAATGCTGAAGGGAATTAATGTTGCAAACCGAAGCTTTAAATCCATATTCATATTTATAAATTTCCTAAAGTGATCGAATAAATGATTTATTAAATTTGACCTAGTTAGTTTAGTTATATTGTATTTCAAAAATGTAAGGTCAATGAGTACCATAATATATCATCCTTATCTATAGTAATAGTATTTTTAAGTAAATTGTTTTCATTTATTATTATAGTTGTATGTAACACTTTCCAAATGGATATATAACTAATATTGATCCATTCAATCACAGTTTTAAGTAAAGTAGCTCTTATATTAAAAAATCAATATCGGGGAAATTTTTTCCTCCCTGATCCCATTGTCTGGTATGACGGGTATTTGTAATTTTGTTTCTTTTAGGCTACCACAAGAATTTTAGCAATACTGATGTTATTTTCTTAAGATAGGTTTTCTCAGGAATTAGCAAAGTGGCTTGTACAACATGCAAAATTTTCGGAAGAAGAACCATTTTAATCAGCTATAGTCTATCTTCAAAAACTATGAATACATTATTATTATTATTTTTTAATTATTTTATTTGCAGTTGGTTTACCAGGATAGTCCATTGGGCCATTTGAACCCATTTTCAATGGAGTCCTAGGGAGAAAAGCTCCAATAGCAATCTAGGTTACAATAGTTTAAAGATTTACAAGGATTGTAGTTTTGAGCAAGACATTTACAATTAATACAACAAACATTGCAAATAATACACACTAGTGTTGAGGTTGGAGTTAAAACTGACTGGCAATGGAACATTGCATTGTACAGCTGAGAGGCATTTCTTCTTAGGAACATACAGTTCATAGTTACAGTCTGATTCATTGTTTACAATTCGCATATAAGTAGTAACAGTCTGATGCATTATTTACAACTAACATATAAGTACTGGAATATAAGTATATGGAGAGATGATAGAAGGAGAAAGTTTTTGATGAGAATAAGATAGAAAGAGAAGAGAGGAAGAGAAGAGAGAAGGATTCTAAGGCATGGAATGAGGGGAAAAAGGAGTTTGTTTTCCATAGAATGAAGGAAACAGGAGTTTGATATCAGGAGCAGGAGCATTCCCATTGGAATATTATGTGTGAGTGAAGAGATTTTTTGAAAGAGTAATGGTTAGAAGTGGTATGAATGGAAGGTGGTAGGGAGTTCCAGAGACGTGCTAAACCATAAGATAGAAGATTTTTGCCTGGTGGATGGGATGGTTTGTACACTTCTATTAGATATTGATTATTGGACCTTAGTACTCGAACAGGAAGGTACATCTTAAAGGTATAAGAGAGGGAAGGACAGAGGGTGTGGTTAAAAATTAGCTTATCTGCAAGAGTTAGTTGTGTATAGATGAGTTGATTTGGTAGTTCTAGCCGTTTTAGTTTTTGGAGAGAAGAGCAGTGATGGGAGGACAACTTATGGCTGGTAGCAAATTTGGCAATTTTGTTGTAGCAGGAGGAAAGTTGAGATTTAAGAGAGGATTGTAGGTTAGTGAGAAGAGGAGTTCTGTAGAGAAGGGAGGGGATAAGAAAGGAAGTAGAGAGAGTTACTTTAGTGGCAGGGGTAAGGTAATGATTTTGCTGGTAGAGCATGCCTAGTTTTTGATGGGTCTTTTTGATGTTTAGTTGTAAGTGGGAGTGGAATTTAAGCTGGTTGTCAATTTGGACCCCAAGTAATTTGGTCTCTGATACCAGTTCCAGAGGTATATTGTATTCGCTAGTGATAGTGAAGGAGTTAAAGTTGAATGAGGTAGTTTTAGCGGGAGTAAATACCATTAGTTTGGTTTTAGAGGAATTTAATACAAGGTGGTTTCTTTTCATCCATTGCTCAGTGGTTGAAAAAGCTTCTTGAGTAAGTTTTAGGAGTACAGGGGTAGATGTGGCAGAGCAGATGATAGTTGAATCATCTGCATATTGGATGATATTTGAGAAAGGAATAGAGTTCTGGAAATTATTTATAAATATATTAAAAAGAAGAGGACCTAATATGGATCCTTGGAGAACTCCAGTTGGGGTTATTATATTTACACACTAGAGAATCTATTGTATCCATGGCACTTCTATAATTAATATTCAACACATCTTGTATATTCTCACAGAGGTCTATCCCCAGGTATTTTATTGTTGTGACACGTTCTCATATGATATGATTCTTGTCTGTTTTAATATCATTCTTTTTATTTAATAATAACTATTTAGATTTTTGATTATTAAAATGGAGTCCTGAGATCTTATAAAATGGCTCTATCAGATTTTCTAGTTCATCTAAAGTTTCTTTTGAATTCAATAGTGTAAGAAGTACATTGTCAGCAAAGAGCATGATCTTAGAGTAATATTGACCAAATAGATTTAACCCTTTTATCTTTGGATTATTTTGTATTAATATAGCTAATATCTCCATAGCCAATGCAAATAAAATGGGTGACATAGGGCATCCCTGTTTAGTACCTCTCGTAACTTGTATAGCCTCTGAAGTAAAGGGTCCTATTTTAACATAAGTTAAATTGTTTTCATAAACCTTTTTAATAAATGTAATAAAGGAGATAGGAAAATCATAAATTAGTTTGCTTTTTATTTGTTGTATTTTGCATTACTTTATTGCCTTTTTATATTTTGAGTATTGTGATTTATTTTCTTGACCTTGTGTTTTACTTGTATTCGGCTTTTAACTGCATATTAAAACTTCAAAACTGACCACAGCTCTGTCTCTTGTGAGTCAGGTAGAAATTTTTTCTCACCCACTCACTTACTGTCATGTTCTTAAATACCACTGTCTTTCTAGTTGCCTGCCTCTTATGTTAATTTGACCATATATCTCATTTCCTCTCTGCTTTCACTGGCTTGTGTGAGTAAGCACAAAATTATCATTTTGTGAAATCACTCCCTTTCAACTATTTACATTTATTGGTCATCCTACTGTATTCCATAGTACCAAAATACAAAAGTGACCACCCTCTTTCAAACTATCTTGCTGTTTTAAAAATAATGATTCTCCACTAAAACTTGACTTTTTAGACAGGTAAAATGTAAGTTACCTACTTTCACATCTAACTTATCTAGTGTACACTGCAGTGTTTAGGATAAACCATTTTTTTTTCATCTTACCTTTAAGCATCCCTGTGACTAGCACTTGCTCTAATACCTGCTGGAAAGCATTAGGAAACCTTAAACTGATACAAGCACTCAGCTCTCCTTGTTAGTAATGAGAAATTAATCGTAGGCACTAAACAGCCTATAATTGCAAAGTACCTTGCTAAGGCAAGGGAAAACAGCTCCTGTACTTTACAAAAAAAAAGCACCAAGGTGTCCTGTCCACCTGGTGAATCTTGACATACTGGGGCAATGCAGCAATTACCCCATGTACACAGACAACCCTCTCCTCCTACCACCCAACACTACAACCTGTGAGAGATGAACTTACATAGCCAAACTGGAAGCAAAGCTCTCTCCACTCAAAATTGCGCTAGACAGTCAAGAGGAGAAGGTTAACACCTGTACTACTGAACTGCACCAACACCACCAACACCCACACTACAACAAAAACTAGAGGATGAATGCAATAACCAGCCGGTGTGTTGTGATGCAAAACACCAAAAGTGTCACATAGCTAAGTTGCTGAAGCAACAGCCAAGACAAGATGCTGTAGTTTTGTCAAAGATGTCTTTAATGAACAAGAAACAAAATCAGCTGCCTAGGTCGGGTGCCACTGACTTCTTCAGAACAATGCTACAACAAAAATCTAGTCCTTATATAACCGCTTTAATTGCTTTCATTGTTCAATTGAATCAAAAATTGCATAATTGATCATAACCTCCTTAAAGAGACGACTCAATTAAAAAACTTAACCGTTAGTAATGTCATAAGATTACGTAAAAAACAATACTAATCTATGTGTTATGGTAATATTGATACGATGTGTATGTGTGTATTTATAATCACATATGTAATGTATATTTCTATATAGATTTATGTGTGTATATGCTGATAAAAAGTGTACCCATTGTATGAAGTAACTTGATAAAGTGTCCATAGTTTAAAAAAACATATGAGTAACCTGTGAAAAAATTAATAAAATAAATATACATATAATTCATTGAATGATTGGATAAAAATGTTGTACAATGAACCAAATAAATACCCACATATAAATAAATGGAATACCTGAACATATAATCAATAAATAATAAATCATAAGATTAAATTTCCAATATAAATTACATTATTAAATAAAGAATATATATATATATATATGTGTCACCTGCCATCTACCCTCATGTATTGAGTCTGAGGTGTAGACCGAAGTCTATGGATATGTAAATGGACACATATATAAATGTGTATACAACTTGTAAACCTTGATTTGAAAACAAACGACATAATGAAAAATGAATGAAAATGAACAACATAATAGTAAAATTAAAATTGAATTTGTAACCGTAAGTCTCTAAAGTGCTCGTGTGATAAGATGTTGCAAAACATTCTTAAAAACATTCTCAGAAACGTTCCCTTGAACATCTTTGAAAAGATAAAACCTGTTTTTTTTAAAAAAGAAAGAAAGTTTTTACGTGGGGAAAACTTGCAGGTTGTTACGTGACAGGATTAAAGAACACTTACTGGACATTAAGAAGTTGAAATTGACCAATGCACTAGCAAGACATATTAATCAATTTAACACTCACAGTTTTAAATTCATGGGGGTATTTCATCAGGAGTTGGACCCGCAGGGCAAGACCACCAAACACAATCTTGATATAGTGGAATTAAAAATGCAAATTTTATTAAATGCCAATCAACACCCGGGTCTAAACGAATACATTACCATCAAACCCATTTTATGGTTACATCACATCAAAGGTACTTAATACGTACCAATAGACCAGTTTGGGTTTTCATACATATTACATCATACATTTGAAGCCACCCCATTGATTTTTTAAAGTTTTTAAAGTTTTTTTAAAAAAAACAGGTTTTATCTTTTCAAAGATGTTCAAGGGAACGTTTCTGAGAATGTTTTTAAGAATGTTTTGCAACATCTTATCACACGAGCACTTTAGAGACTTACGGTTACAAATTCAATTTTAATTTTACTATTATGTTGTTCATTTTCATTCATTTTTCATTATGTCATTTGTTTTCAAATCAAGGTTTACAAGTTGTATACACATTTATTTATATATGTGTCCATTTACATATCCATAGACTTCGGTCTACACCTCAGACTCAATACATGAGGGTAGATGGCAGGTGACACATATATATATATATATATTCTTTATTTAATAATGTAATTTATATTGGAAATTTAATCTTATGATTTATTATTTATTGATTATATGTTCAGGTATTCCATTTATTTATATGTGGGTATTTATTTGGTTCATTGTACAACATTTTTATCCAATCATTCAATGAATTATATGTATATTTATTTTATTAATTTTTTCACAGGTTACTCATATGTTTTTTTAAACTATGGACACTTTATCAAGTTACTTCATACAATGGGTACACTTTTTATCAGCATATACACACATAAATCTATATAGAAATATACATTACATATGTGATTATAAATACACACATACACATCGTATCAATATTACCATAACACATAGATTAGTATTGTTTTTTACGTAATCTTATGACATTACTAACGGTTAAGTTTTTTAATTGAGTCGTCTCTTTAAGGAGGTTATGATCAATTATGCAATTTTTGATTCAATTGAACAATGAAAGCAATTAAAGCGGTTATATAAGGACTAGATTTTTGTTGTAGCATTGTTCTGAAGAAGTCCGAGTAGTCGGACGAAACCTAGGTCGACGCATTTTGTTTCTTGTTCGTAAGATTAAAGACATCTTTTAAACTACAGCATCTTGGAGCGTTTATTGACCTTCAGCAACTTTTCGTTACTGTGGATTTTTGGTGTTTTTTGCATCACAACACACCGGCTGGGTATTGTGCCATTCATCCTCTAGTTTTTTGTGGTAACACCTGTACTACACCTCTAGTAACACATAGCCCTTCTAAACCAACACCACCAACACCCACACATAGCAACATTAAATCCACATATGAGGAGGCCCTTAACTGTAACCTGCCCAAGCAACAAGGACCTCTGAAGGTGAAATGCAAACACCAATCACAAGTGTCACATAGCTCACAACACCAGTGTGCCACCCAGCAACAGCCCCTAAGGCAAGACAACATACCTAATACTTTTGTCATAGATGACTCTATAATCAGGCACACTGATGTCCCACTCACCAGGCTGAACAAGGAGAAAACTAAAATCAGCTGCCTGTCGGGTGCCAGGATCCGCCACATAATGCATGCACTTAAGTCACTCCACAACAAGTATTTATTTTATTTATTTTTTTATTTATTTGCAGTTGGTTTACCAGGATAGTCCATTGGGACAAATAACCCGTTTTCAATGGAGTCCTGGGGAGAAAAGCTCCAGAACTAAGTATGTTACAAAAAGTGATTCATACTAGTTACACAAAACTATAACAAATTACAAATTATATAATAATCCAAAGTATTTTTACACCAGAAAACAATTTCAAGTAAACACAGAAGAAATAACTATGAAAGAACATTAGATAAAATTAACAGATTATAGATAATAAAGAATAATGCATGAGAAATTTTGAGTTTGTATCATATTCAAAATACTGAATCAAGTTTCTGAGAAATAACAGAAATTTATGAAGGAAGCACTTAGGAGGTGAGGCCTAGTGCAGTTTTCCCTGTAAAATGAAATGATAATGTATATTAGTTATGAGTAAATAATTAGGAAAAATGCAAGAGGAATCAAGCCAAAGAAGGAGTTGGCAATTGCAAGTAAATTAGCTATGTGGGGTGGGAGCAAGAGCATTCCCACTTGGATACTAGGTGGGAATGAAGAGATCTTTTAAAAATAAAGTGGTTGGGGGTGGTTCAGATGGATAATGGTAGAGAGTTCCAAAGGCAGGCAAGGACAAAAGATACAAGATTTTTTCCCTGGGGGACGAGTGGGTTTATAGATTTCTAATAGATTTTGATTGTTGGACCTCAATATTCTATCAGGAAGGTGCATTTTAAAAGCTGATGAAAGGGAGGGACAGAGAGAGGAGTTGAAAATGAGTTTGTGAGCAAGAGTTAGTTGAGTGTATGTGAGATAGTTAGGAAGCTCTAGCCATTTTAGTATATGGAGAGAGGAACAGTGGTGTGAGGAGGACTTGTGGTTGGTAGCAAACTTGGCGATTTTGTTATAGCAAGAGGAAAGTTGGGTTTTTAGGGAGGACTGTAGATTACTTAGGAGTGGGGCTCCATAGAGAAGGGAGGGGATAAGAAATAAAGTAGGGAGAGAGTGATTTTGGCAGCAGGTGTGAGGTATTTATTTTGCTGGTACAGCATACCAAGTTTTTGGTGGGTTTTTTTGATATTTAGCTGTAGATGAGAGTTAAATTTGAGTTGGTTATCAATTTGGACCCTGAGTAGCTTGGTCTCTGACACTAGTTCCAGAGGTGAATTATTTTAACTAGTGATAGAGAATGTGTTTGTGTTGAAGGAGACAGCTTTAGAGGGGGAGAATAGCATTAATTTGGTTTTGGAGGCATTGAGAGCAAGGTGATTTCTTTTCATCCACTGCTCAGTGGTTGTGAAAGCTTCTTGGGTCAATTTTAGGAGTGAGGGGATAGAAGAGGCAGAGCATATAATAGTGGAATCATCTGCATATTGGATGATGTCTGATAAAGGAATAGAGTTGTGGAAATCATTTATAAATATATTAAAGAGAAGGGGACCCAGTATGGACCCTTGGGGTACCCCAGTAGGGGTATTTAGAAATGAGGAAGTGGCCTTTTTCCATATTACTGCTTGATATCTGTTAGATAAGTAGTTGGAGAACCAGTTCAATGAGGAGGGAGATAGGCTAAGTCTTGAGAGATTAGTTAGTAGCAGGTTATGAGAGATAGTGTCAAAGGCCTTAGAGAGGTCGAGTAGTATGGTAGAAACAATTTGGCCAGAGTCACATGCTTTGTTAACAGTTTGAAGGAAGGAGAGGAGGGCAGTCATAGTGCTGTGATTAGGTCTGAATCCATGTTGTGTGGGAGTTAGTAGGTGATTTTCTAAAAGGTAAGGAAGGAGTTGAAGATGAATACATCTTTCTAAGATTTTAGAGATGGGAGACAGGATAGCAATGGGGCGGAAATTAGTAACATTGTTATTGTTGCCCCCTTTGTCCAAAGGGATGATGTAGACCTTTTTCCAGATTTGGGGTACTGTACTTTCTAGGATAGAGCGGTTGATTAAAATGCCAATAGGGTAGGCAATTGCATCAGCAGCTATGCTAAGAAAGTAAGAAGGGATGTTATCAGGAGCATTAGTACATGGCTTCAGTTTCAGAAGGAGTTTCTTTATAGTGGAAGTGGGTATAGGTTTGAATGAGAAAGAGGGAGAGTGTGTGGGGCGGGTTAGGGGCAGATGAAGATAATGAAGTAGTTAGAGTAGGAGAAAATGTGGAGGGAGAAGAGTTGGTAAATGGAGATGTGGGAGTAGTGGCGGTGCCGGGTGGAGTGCTGGGGAGAGAGGGTGGGGGAGTATTTGAGAGTGTAGTGGTGTTAAAGAAGGATGATGTTAATTTGGAAATGGATTCAATGAAAAAGGAATTAAATTGTGTAGCCATATCTAGGTCAGGAGCATTTGGGTCTTGGGTAGGGGTATTTTGTTTACTAGGGTTGAGGAGAGTAAAGATACCTTTCCAGAATTTCTGGGGGTTTGATTTATTGCTATTTTGGAGTGTGGAGAAGTAATTTTGTTGATCGGAAATTATAAGTTTTTTTACCCTGTTTCAGAGAATTTTATATTCATTTTGGACTAGGGGGGATCTGTTTTTCTGGTAATGTGCCCAGACTTTATCTCTGTGTCGCATGGATGCTAGTGTATTTTTGGACAGCCAGGGGGCTGTTTTAGTTTTAATTCTCTTAGTCTTTAAGGGTGCATGAGAATCAAGTATTTGTAGGAAAATTGAGTTGAAGTGGGCAACTGCATTATCTAGAGATAATGTTTTTAGGCAGTTCCAATTTATGGATTTTAGAGACTTTGAGAAGCTTGTAGGATCAAAGTTTTTTTGGTTACAGATAGTAATAAAATTACAGGTACGGTGTAGGAGTAATGGGAGTCGATGTGTGAAGATGGGTATGTGGTCACCAAGGGGATCAGGTAGAGTACCACTGTCAGAGAAATAGTGGGGGTGAGAGACTAGAATCCAGTCTAGAATACTGCTATTAGAGGGTTTTTTAGAGGGGTATGTTGCGGAGTTGATAAGTTGTGAAAAGTTGTAAAGCTTGATATTAAGAGGGTTTTTAGGGGACTGAATGGAGGCCCAGTTAATATTCATATCACCAAGGATTATTGTTTCATTGCTAATGTTGTTAGAGAGTCAGGAGAGGATATCTTCAAGTGTAGAAATATTCTCTCCTGGGGGGATATAGAGTGAGGCTATACAAATGTGTTTATGTGAGTTAATTTGGAGAGATGTGAGGAGTAGTTCAGCATTTTTGAAGTGTAGAATGAGTTTGTTATAGGTTTTAACTGACAATGAGGATGGATATAGGAGAGCTACTCCACCTCCTTTTTTATGGGGCCTGTCTTTTCTAATGATTGAATAGTTTGGCGGAATTATTTCAGAGTCTTTTATATGGGGTTTTAACCAAGTTTCTGAGATTGTTAGGATATCCAGTTTATTGTGAATGAGCCAGGCATGAAGGTTTGGAACTTTGTTTACTATACTTTGGGAGTTAAAGGAAGTAAATAAAATGGACTTGTCTGTAGAGGAAACTGTGGAGGGGCCAGGGTTGGGATGGATATCACCGGATAGTAGAGTGGAAATTAGATATAAGAGTGGCTTAGAGAGGTAGATGGACAGTTTGCTAGGTAGATTGGATTCTATTGTGGATTTAAGGAATCTGCTAGTAACAATGGGGGAAAAATGTTTTTGAAGGGTAATGTATTTGTATGGGAAAAGTAGGAGGTTATTTATAGGATATAGATGTGGGGAAATAGGAGTGTGTGAGTATGGTAGAGTAGAGTCAAGGTGGTTGGTGACGTGGAGAGATTGTGCATGGTGAAAGTTAAAGAGTTGGGTGAGGTAGTAAAGATAGGATAAATTCAGGAGAAGTAGAAATAATAAGGAAATGAATGAGGATTTTGTAGGCATGATGGAATGTGGAATATGTAGAGTTGATATGCTGTTGATAAAATATTTATGAATATAAGAGAGTTGTGTTTGTATAGGAGCAGGTATGTTTAGGAGTATAAGAGTAGAAGTGGGAAATAGAGTTGGGATTGGAGTGGGTGTGTGTTGGGAGTGGGGTGGAGTGTAGTGCAAGTAGAGAGGAATTCTACTGGTTAGGTGGGATAGCTGTGGTGGGTAAGTAAAGATTTTATGGGCAGAAAGAGGGAGGGGTAGATGTAAGGATTATGTGGTTGGTTGAATAAGAATTTCTGTGGGTGTGCCTATGGGAGAAATAAAGGTAGATGCACTGGGGGTGGGTGGAATTTGGGGGTAGGGTAGGGGAGTGGAGTGAGCCCGCAGGGCGAACGGAGCGGGAAGAACCAAAGAGGTCTGGAGAGGTTCGAGAGTCTATCAGTAAAGTGTTGTTAGCAGAGGGGTAAGTTAGAATGGAAGAAAGACCTGGGTGTGTTGGGTGAGTGAACTATGAGAAACTAGAGAGAGTAAGTAGGAAAAGAGATGTTACAGATATAACTCTGTCATTGTCCATGTTGGAGTGAATGACTTGAGATGGTACTACATGAAAAGAGACATGGAAGTGCTCTCAGATCATGTGGCCCAGGCAGGTATGATCCTAGCCCTGAATTGCATCCTGCCTTCGCCCAGAATGATACCACAATATAAGGACAAAATGTTTGACTTCAACAATTGGCTAAGCTTCTGGTGTCATTCAAAGGGGATCCAGTATCTGTCTGCCATGGACGACATGAATGACAGACCAGGATGCTTTGCCAGAGATGGTCTGCACCTGTCACTCCTGGGGTTTAGGTTACTGGCTAAGGCTCTTGCCACCCATATAGTGCCTATTTTAGGCAAAGTTCAAAGGACAAAACCACCACTGTAACATGTACAAGCATGCAAATTCTGAAGGTAATGCTACTCAATGCTAGAAGTCTAAACCTCAAAATTCACTCTCTCGAGGCACTACTAAAAATGGAGAACATCGATATTTGTGCAGTAACTGAGACCTGGTTCAAGGCTCCAGAGAGCACCCCTGCAATACCAGGCTACAACTCTTACCACACTTTTTGGCCACCAAACCAGGACCGAAACACTAAAGGTGGAGGAGTGTCTATATTCACCAAGGATATTCACACCTCCAGGCTAGTTGCCCAACACAATGCGTCTGAAATTCTCCAGGTGCAACTAACACTAGGTAAGACTGCATCCAAATTGTAGCTTGCTACAGATCCCCCAACATGCCCTAAAATTCTCACTACACCTTTCTAAACATACTGAAAATATTAAGAAACAACCAAACACCCTAATACGGGATGATTTCAACTACCCTGCCATTAACTGGGAAAACTACTCACGTACCAACACCTTTGCCCAACGGTTCTTGAAATTCATAAATTCCAATGCCCTGAATCTACTAATCTATAGTCCCACCAGGGGCTCCAATATCCTAGACCTGGTCAATACCAACATGGGAAATCGATGCTCCACACCTATGGTCACCCTCTTGTTGGTCGGTACTGACCCTAAGCTAATCACACTTAACATCCACATTCCACCCCCACCCCCCAGTAAAGAAATCCCCACAAAAAAACTTGTCCAAAGCCAACTTCATGCTACTCAAGTTAAAAGGGACAAACTTCATGACACCCATGCAGATGGGAACTGAATGTTTAGCTGCTGAATCCTACACTAAGGCACTGTATGAGCACATCCACTCATGCATGCATCGTGCCATCCCAAATAGAACCAAGATGCTCTCCTCCAAAAAAAGGAAGCCAATCGGGTGGTCCCCTGCCATAAACAAACTTTACAACAAAAGGAAATTACTGTTGCAGAAAAGAAGAAAATCTCCAGATGCAAAAATCTCCCTTACCAGCCTTAGTAAAAAGCTGAGAACCCTCATAAAATCCTTCAAAGCTAGTTATGAAAATAAAATTGCCAAAGATTCCAAAGACAATGACAAGGCATTCGATAACTATGTCAAGAATCTAAATGGCAATGCTCAGATCTGTTCTGAGCTACAACAGAATGGCATTAAATATTCTGATCCCAAGGATATTGCCAGATCAATTTAGTGCCCATTTCACCCCCCTCTCACTGCCTGAAGGGCACATCTCAATACCGGAAGATTGCCAAATTCTGGTAATAATGGCCACACAGGTAAAAAATGCACTCTCCAAAGCTAAGAATACAGCATCCAAAGGACCAGATGACATCCCAGGCTGTGTATTACATGAACTACAAAATGAACTGGCACCTCACCTAAGTGTCATGTTTAATCATAGCCTCACGTCAGGCTTTGTGCCCACTGAGTGGCGCACAGCTACAGTTATCCCACTCCACAAGGTGGGGATCCACCTTGGATCCTGGGAACTACCAATCCATCAGTCTGATGAGCCTGATCTGCAAGGCCATGGAACGCATTATCATGGAACTTATAAACAAAGACAATGGCAACCTTCAAACACTGGACCCTACCAAGTTTGGGTTCATGAAGGGCCAATCATGTCTCCTGAACTTGATTGACTTCTTCAAAACAGTCTCTAGAGCCATGGATGAGGGTAAGGCAGTCCACACAGCCTATCTCTACCTCGTCAAGGCCTTTGACATAATAGCCCACTTTGGAATCATAGATAGACTTAGTAAGCTGGGCATTAATCCTTACGTCACTCGATGGGTTGCCAACTGGCTTACTGACAGAACCCACACTGTAAAAGTTGCCGACTCAAAATCCAGCTCCAGACAAGTGACAAGTGGAGTACCTCAGGGTTCAGTCCTGGGACCACTCTTGTTTGGCATCTACTTCTCTGAAGTACAGGCCAACACTAAGGGACTCTGGCTAACAAAGTTCACAGATGACTGCAAACTGGGAGCCATTATTGAATCCCCAAATGATGTGGATACTCTACAATACGGCCTTCCAGAAACAGATGATTGATGCCAGAGCCATGGGCTCAAGGTCAATGCCAAGAAAAGTATAGTTATCCCCTTTGGGAGAAAACATGTACCCATGAATTACCACAGAGGTGGCAGTACACTAAACACTGAAAGTGTGATAAGAGACATAGGGACACAGGTGGACAGTGGTCTCACCTTCGATAACCACATTGCCACAACAATCAGAAAATCCTTCTATGTGGCACACCTCATCATTAAGGGCTTTTTATCCAGAAAAAAGGAGGTCATTTTCTCACTGTACCCATCCCTCATTAGACCCATTATAGAATACAATGTCCCATTTGGTATGTACCTCTCAAGATATCTGCAACAACTGGAAAGGCCACAGAAATATCTCACTAAAAGAATCACAGGCCTAAAGCAGACACCCTATGCTGACCATCTTAAAAAACTCCAGCTATACACTGTTGCATATCGTCTACCCAGAGGTGATCTCCGCTTAACATACAAGGCTATGTGAAACCCAGAGCTGTTGGATGTGCTACATTTAAAGAAATCCCAATCCATCAGAGTCACATGCTCCAGGGATCTAAACCTTGTCATCTCAATAAACAAAACATCCTGGAGGGATAGGAAACCATTTAAATGATTTTAATAGTTAGTTTGCAGTTCTTTTTAACATCAGTCCAGCAATTTTTATCAGTGGTTCTCTTCAAGGATGGGGATGCTCATTCCATATCTTCTGAGATAGTTATGATGTTATTGTTTTTGATGAATTGCAGGGCTTCTTCCAGAGTGTTGAATGTTCTCATCTCACTTAGGTGGAGTATTTTTATTTTTGCAGGGAAGGCTAATTGAGCTTTAATATTGTTCTTTTTCAGACTTTTTATTAGTGGCCATACCTTTTTTCTATATTCCAGCACTTTAGTGGAGTAATCATTATTGAATCTTATTAGATTCTGATTGTATTTAATAGGACTTTTCTTCCATGCTGTTTTTAACACCAGTTCATTGTCCATGAAAGATAATTGATCATGGTGGCACAGGAAATGGTGATGAGGTTGATGCTGAAGTTTTATTCTCCAGAGCACAATGTGCCCTCTCTATACCAAATGAAAAGCCTTCTTTAAGATCTAGACTCTCTGGAATCCATGAATTTAAGAAAGATATAATGCCCCCTCCTTCTGTTTTCTCAGGTAAACCAAAAATCCTGATGTTTGATCTTCTTTTACTATTTTCTAGGTCATCTTCTTTATTGGAGAGCCAGGTATTTTGCTTCAAGAGAAACTCTGTTTGTGTTTCCTCTTCTCTAAGCCTTCCATCAATGTCTGACAAAG
Source organism: Protopterus annectens (assembly GCF_019279795.1). Taxonomy (NCBI): domain Eukaryota; kingdom Metazoa; phylum Chordata; order Ceratodontiformes; family Protopteridae; genus Protopterus; species Protopterus annectens. Next base: position 1,951,262,346 of record NC_056735.1, read on the forward strand.
AAGCTTCAATGGTTGTTATCTCTGACTGATGCTGCTGAAGTATTTCTTTGAAGACCTCTGTTTGTTTTCTTTTAAATTCTGTAGATTAACCTTGAAGTTATCCATTTTCATTGGTAATTCTTGTAATGCAGTAGCCATCCGTCGGAGTTCCTTTTTAAGTGTCAGATCAGAATGAGAATTCTTCAGGTTACTCATCTCTCCAATTGCTGTATATAGACTCTTGAATAATTTGGCAGGAAATTTCTTGTAAAAGTCCACCAAAACTTGTAATTAGTTACTTTAGACTGTTATCTAATTCCTTATAGTGTTTTTGCTAGAAAAATTTAATATAATTTCCTGATTTTAATACTAACACTCCAAAAAGTGCTGCCTTCAGTTAGCCATTCAGGCTCCGCCCACCTCCATATCTCAGTGATTATTGATGTCAGTGAAATGCAATGAAATCCTTCATTTCAAGAAAAAGCATGATTGCTTGATATAGAAAGCCACACAGTTATATATCTTTCGATCCAATCAGTCATACAAGTAGTTAACAGACATATGTCATAAATTATAGATGGATTTATGGAAGTGAGAAAATGCATTTTGCAGACACTTTTATAGGGAGCACAATGTTTGCAGCTGCCCATGTAGGGATTGCCTAATTGAAAACTGTGATGCTGCTGTAAGGTGGACCCCATCTTGAATCCACCAAAATATTGATTTAAAGACTTTCTTTTATATAATTACAGATTTTGTTATATTTCTCATTCATTTTAAAGATTTCAATGATTTCATAAAGAGTGAAGAAAAAGGTAAACTGGTTGGAACCAGTTTGCATTTTTCTTCACTATTTTGCTGTTTGCTACATTGGTTCCTTTATTGGTTCAGAGGTTTGTTCTGACTTTATTTCATAAAGAGTACCTTATTCTTTTACTATTTTGTGCATACCTAAAGATAGATGTAAAAGACTGATTCCTCTAGAATATCATTTTACTAAAAATATATAATATTCACGATTTTCAAGGCAACGACAGCTCTATAGTTTAGAAAATGACTTTCTTTGGGAAGGAGAAAAATTGAAAGCATAGTTTACAAATATATGTTATTAGACCCAAATTACAAGGACCAGCTATACAAAATCCTTGCCATACTCTAAATATGAAGTATTAGGATTCCATAGAAAAATCATGAAACATTATTATTAGCTTAATTATTTATTTATTTTCACTTACTTATTTTGGGGTAGCCTCTTTCTTGTAGTATTAGAGTTCAGTTTTTCCAGAAATGTATTTGGCATTTAATTCTGATGTAATTCTTACTCAGTAAAAATTTTCATAGCACACACAAGCCATGTATGCATACTTTACAATTGTCAAACATAATTCAATTTAGAACCTCATAAAATATAATCAAAATACAAAGACGTGCAGAGCAGTCATAGTATTTCCATTTTGTTGCACCTTACAAATACAAAATTGAATCTCTGAAGCTTTGACAGTTGCTAGTAAAATTTTCAAAACAGTATCTGTAAATGATACAAATATAAAAATTGTAATATACTTTCATATTTAGAGGTAAAATAACTTTCTCTATGATATATACATTTGTTGAAACTTCTATATAATAAATATATCAGGATCTCATACTTAAATTGATGAAAATTTACAGTAGCATGCTGGGCAACTATAACAAAAAAAAATACTCCTCAAAATGGGTTTCATCTTCATTTCCTTTGCAAAATGCCACACAACTAACCTAACTAGTTTTATCTCAGTTGATACACCTATAATCCCCTTAGAATCAACCTATTTTGTTAGGTATTAATGGAAGAAGTTATATAAGATATACATGAATAAAAACTGCATTGATTTTTTTTCCATGCCTACTTTTGTAATCATCACTCCATAGCAGAATAACCACTCCCTCAATCAGTAATCTTCTGAACGTTATTTATTTACTTGTGTATTTGTATCTGTTGACTGAGGTGGAACACCGATCTCACTAGACAGTTTTGTCAGGTTCAGCCAAAAGATGCACAGAATTTCCTTTCAGATTAAAAAAAAAAACTTGTACATTGGACTCACATTATAGAGCTATCCCTGGCATACAGTTTTTAAATAGCTGCAATCACACATAGCAGCTATAGTAATCTGTATCATATTGTATCATATTCATACAGAATAAATATTTTTAAACAGTTGCAATTACAGTACAATAAACAAAGAACTTATACAGAGAAAGGGGAGCTTTGAATGGATGCTATTCAATTTGTATGGGTAAATTTACAGTTTACTATTTTGAATAAGAAGGATCTTAAGTCTGAGTTAAAATTAAAAAAAATTGTAATGGAGTTTACATGCAAGGGGCTAGAAGCCCAGATTTTTGTGACAGGAGTATACATTTAAATAAAGGAAGTGAGGTACTTTACTGGACCCAAGAGCTCAGAGTTTACTTTGATCTTAATGATTTGTAAATGGTTTTGTAGGTTAAGATTAGGGCCTAGCCAGGCACTAAGCTATTTATGATGCTAAACTGTTTTTATTGCTCCCTGATGGAAGTAGGTAGTAGCCCATTTCCTGGGTATGTTGGCCTCCCTTTGGTGGATTCTAAATAATGTGACTGTGGCTTTTCTTGTTTTAAGAATTAAATTGATAGCTTTTGTAGTTTTGTTTCTACCTGATTATTTCTTACTGGGTGAAAGTTTTGCATCTGAAAATAATCAAATCTTCTGAATAGAGGAATGTTAACATGTGAAAATAGCTTGTGGGACATTTATTGATAAATAGCATGAGAAGTATAGGTGAGAAAACTGAGACTTGTAGTATTCTTGTGGACAGTAGTGGACGGACAAAGATGTACTTTTATAGCCCATTGGAAAGTAATGATTCAAGCCTTCTCATTGTTGTATAGTTTATCGCTGCTGAGGGCAGAAAGCTTATTCGCAGCATGTATTCCACTGTGTGAAAGACTTTAGTTATGTTTACAAAAAGAACTTCTGTTAATTTATAATTTTAATATTCAAAAGTATGCCATCAGCAAATATATACAGAGCAGCCATAGTACTTCCACCAAACCAGAATCCATGTTGTAGAGAGAAAGGATTCTGTGTTTCCTGTGCATAGTCTGTGAGATGGATATAGATAAGCTTTTCTAATATTTTGCCAAAAGTGGGAGAAACTGAAACTGGGTGGCAATCATTTACTGAGATGGTTTTAAATATTTTGTAATTTGTTTGATAATGTGTGATTCCCACTGGAAGGACATGATATAGTTACTTAATTCAATATTAAATAGGTGGGTAAGAGGGTACTTGTCATCGAGACAATGAAATGCTTGGTCCATGAACGCAATACTACTGATATCCCAAATCCTTATTTACTTGAGTGGGTGATAACAAGTCAGATGCATTCCTACAAAGAATGCCTCATTCTTTCCCTGCACTCCAGTAGCTATTTCGTTGAATGGACACATCGACAATGAAGAAGTTCCGATAAATAAACAAGAACAAAAGCTTATTTCACCATTTTATTCTTAATATATATTTTTATTTTTTCGCTACAGAAGTGTTTTATGGATATTTATTCTTCTTCTAAAGTTTTATCGGTTATTTTATGAAGAATGTTTTAATATAATCAAGTAAAAAAAGTGTTGCCTATAGTAATGTTTTTCCTATTGTAGCTCTCAGTCTCTTACACACACACGCACACACACACACACACACATGCACACACATGCACATGCACACGCACACGCACACACACACACACACACACACACACACACACACACACACACACACACACACACACACACACACACACACACATACACACACACACACATATATGCACACACACAAGGAAAGACATTGTCAGAAAATTTACTTGATCTTTTCTGCTGTCTTTGTGCTAATCACTGGTAGTGTCCAATGCAGGGTGTTAGCACAGCACCCCCAATTCATTCCTCGCCACACATACAGACTCCTAAGTTCACAAGCAAATGGACACAAAAAAACACATGCACCCACACACACACACACACACACACACACACACACACACACACACACACACACACACACACACACACACACACACACCCTGCATACCAAGTGGTTCACTCACCAAACCAATCAAAATTTCAATATTATTTTTAGAACTTAGAACTAGCCTTATGGCAAAAGTCTTTCATTAAAGCTTAATATATCAAAAACGTTATTGCTTATATCTACTAGTAAAGAAATACTACACTATTGTATGTCACTAACTTTAGAATTTTAGGTCTGTCACCTCCCAACAATTTAAATAGGAAGCATCACCCTCACTAAACCTCTGCATTTAAATTATTATTAACTATGAATTAATAAAAATTCCACATAGATTGCATGTTGTCTACAAAGCATATAGCAAAACATGTACAAGACTAACAGAGGATTTCAATAAGCAAAGAATACTATCTATCTCCAGGATCCCCATTATCCCTAACCAGTATCTTACCTAACTACGGTGCTACTCTAACCTATTACACTTAGTACATTGTTAAATTTTTCTGTTATGATCTGCCTAGACACAGTTTCCTATTCTTTATGATACTTTACTCTTCTCTAGACATTTAACTCTGTACCTACTTACTGTACCATTTCTTTTACCTACTCTGTGTTCTGATAACCCTTCCATCACTCTCTGACTAATATCTTCTACTCTTTCCCAGTTGGTCTCAATTTCTCCTTGAGCTGTACTATTCATTTTCTGCTCACACTCTATTTTTTTCATTTTTGCAGTTTGCTCAGGCCATCAACAAGCCTCGGGCTCCACCCTCCCTCCCACCTCCGGCTCTGATGCAAAGTTTCTGTAAAAGCTCAAAACAGCCCTGGTGGGAAATTTTTTTAAATTAATTAATTTATTTATTTATTTTATATTTGTTGACCGGATTTGTCTGACTGGGCTATTGTTGCCCGTTTTCATTGGAGGCCCGAGGAGAAAATCTCCAGCTGAAAAATAGAAATTTTACATATTGAATACATATAGAATACATTCATCAGTACCACACATTACAGTGTCATACATTACACTGTGACAAGTGAAATACATATAGAAATGCATTCACCAGAGGGATACAATCATAATTACATATTATATACATAATAGTGCAATAGTTACATAGCTGAAATATTTAACTAGTTATGTTTGTACAGTGATGTAGCAAGAGGAGAAGATAAAGTAGTAAGTTTGTTTATTGAAGGGAAAGAAGAGAAAAGGGAAGTAGAAGGTTATAGGTGAATGTTTAAGGGGGTTAATTACATTGGCAGGTCCATTTTTCATTAAGGTATTTTTTGTAGTGGTTTTGAATTGATTGGGATGTCCAATGGATCTTATATCTAGTGGTAGGCTATTCCAGACCTTGGAAGGGTTAAAGCTATAGACTAGGTGACCCATTTTGGTCAGTGGTTTGTAGATTTTTAGTAGGCCTTGTTCAGAACTGTGGAGTAATCTAGTGGGTAGGTAATGAGAGATTAGAGATGAGATAGTTGGACAGAAAGAGGGTTTATAGGGAATAGAGTGAATAATCTGAAACTGATTATACTGAAGGAGGTTAGGTAATTCTAGCCAATTTAGTTATTTTAGTGAGAGACAGTAATGGAACTTGTAAGAATTTTTGGCAGCGAATCTGGCAATCCTGGTATAAGTTTGTTTCTAACTTGTTTAGTAGTCCAGTGTTGAGGGTGGTGAAAATTTGGGAGCTATAGAGTAAAGTGGGTAAGAGGTAGGCATTTAAAAGGGTTAGTTTTGCTGTTTTGGTAGAATATGTTTTGTTTCTATAGAGAAGACCTAGCTTGAGATGTATTTTTCAGATACAGTTATTGACAGGTAAATCAAAGGTTAGTCTATCATCAATAGTAACACCTAAGAGTTTTCTACTGGTGTTCACCTGTATTTTGGTATTATTTTGTGACAATATGGAGAAGGAAGACTTTATGTGGTTAAGGTTTTTAGGGAGAAAGAGTAGTAATTTGGTTTTCTTTGGATTAAGGATAAGTTCATTTTCAGATAGCCAGTTTTCTACAGAGTTAAATGAGGACTGTGTGTGTGATTTTAGTTGAGTTGGTGATTCGGCAATAGTGATAAGTGTAGAATCATCTGCGTGTTGTATCAGTGAGGATCCAGGACAGGAAGAGTAGAGAAGGTTGGTAAAGATGTTCCAAAGAAGTAGCCCAAGGATGGAGCCTTGTGGAATACCCATTTTAACAGGAAGAAGAGGGGAGAAAGCCGAGAGCCATTTAACTGATTGGAGTCTATCAGAGAGATAGCTGTTAAGCCAAGATATGGTGGATGGAGAGAAGTGTAAGTTTGCTAGTTTACGGAGAAGGAGTTTATGAGAGACTGTATCAAAGTCTTTAGAGAGGTCAAGGAAGAGACAGGAAATAAGTTTGTTACTGTCTCTAGCTAGTGATACAGAGTTTAGGAAAGACAGGAGAGCTGTAGTAGTGCTGTGCATGGGAAGACAGCCATATTGGGTAGGTGTGAGTAGATTTTCTTGCAGAAGGTAGTGTAAGACTTGATTGTGTATACATTTTTCCAGAATTTTGGAGAGTGATAAGAATATGGCTATCGGTCTAAAATTAGTTATATCTATGCGGTTTCCTCCTTTGTGTATTGGAAGGATGTAAAATTGCTTCCAGATGGAAGGGAATGTGAATTCCATCATACAGCCACTTATTAGAATAGAAACTGGGAAAGCAAGAACATCAGCTACAGCCTGAAGGAATGCAGAGGGTATGTTGTCTACAGATGTGGAGCAAGGTTTTAATTTAAATAGTAGGGTTTTAATATATTTAGTGGAGACATATTTGAGGGAGAAGGTAGTGGTACGGTTACTATTGAAGGAAGAGTTTTGGATATTGAGTCTATAAAGTAGTTGTTGAATATGGAGGCAGTTTCTCCATGTGTTTTGTCAGGATGAGGGTTAAGGGAGACTAGTGCACCTGGGTATAGTATTTGATTTACAGAGTGCCAGAACTTTTTAGGGTTATATTTAAAGGAAGAAAATAGATTTTTATAACAGTTTTTCTTATCTTTATTTATGTGACTTTTGGCAAGATTTCTAAGTTCTTTATATTTCTGGAGGTCTGGTTGATGTTTAGTTTTAGTCCAACTTTTTCATGCTCTATCTTTTAAGACTTCTCAACTTACTTTTATATACAAGCCTTCCTTAACAATTAATCATTGAATTGTTTTAACAGTTTTCTTTCTGACAGTCATGAGGTGAGCACAGCTGCATGAGCACCATTTAGCTTCCAACTTGAAGAGCTTTAATCAAGTCGGCTACTAGGTGGTGACATACTTTGCTAATTGTATAAGAGCCCTATTCTGTCAGTATGTTAATAGGTGAGCTCCAGAGTCTATGATCAAAACTATTACAAAACAAAACTTTAGTTCAGTCCCAATTCTCTTAGATCTACTCATCCTTAAAGAGCTTGCTAGCAACATTTGTTTTCTGTAAGATTAAAAGCTCTGACAAAGCATATTGTCTTACTTACATTTCCTGGTTCCTGATTGATTTTATTTTTGGACTCCCTCCTGCTGGGGCTTGCTCTGCCTGCTCCATTCACCCTTTGGGCTTACTCTGCTCCCCTACCCTGCCCCCATATCCTACCCACCCCAGTACTTCTACTCTTATTCACTAGGTTGGCGCTCCCTCACTCTATCCATCCAATTACACACACTTCCTGTTATCTTGGTTCCTCCTCCTAGACCTATAACGTGCTTGTGCTTCACCTATCATTTCTTACTATAGTCATATTACTGTCTCACCTCACTACTTATCACCACAACACATTCTAGATGCCCACTTTTCATCACACCACAAACCTATCTTACCATACTACCCCATGTACATATCTCACCATCTCTCCTAAACTTGTCAATATTACTAGCCTCCAATATTTTCCACTTAAAACAATACCTACAAAAGATAGTCAGTATAACCCTCAGTTTTTCAACAATGAGCTTATCAAACAATTGAAGTTACTTTCCAACATTGCCTCTAAGCAACAACTTAGTGGTGATATCTACCCAAACCCTGGACCACTCTCAGATAACACCAACCCTCCTACTCACTCTAGTATCAACATCCCTACACATCCAATTCTAAACAGAAAAAAAAATCTGATCTGTTGTTAATGAGCATTAATATATGAAGTGTAGCCAACAAATTAGACATCGTCCATGCCACTCTAGCCACATACCCCCCAGACATAGTAATAATCACTGAAACATGGCTAAAACCATGTATAAAAGATGATAAAATACTACCCCCCAGTTAAGTCCATACTACAGTTGGATACCTTCAACAAAGGAGGAGGTAGAGTTCCAATCCTATTTAAAGACCATCTCCCTTTAACTTTCCTTGACTGCAAAACCCCACATCTCCACAGAGTAGAAATCATCTATACCACACTAACTCTAAATTCAAGAAAAACACTTTATAATTGTCTGCTATATACCTGGAAATAAAGCCCCAGCTATAGAACATCTATTGCACTTGGTAAGTAGCACCCTTAGGCAGGAGACATTCATACTGGGTGATTTTAATTTAGACTGACTTGCATGTGATACAAATCATCCCATCCATCACATAAACTTGCATGGTATTACACAAACTATTCAAGAACCTACCCGAATAGATAAAGCTAGTAAAAAACAATCAACTTTGGATTGGATATTACTAAATAATACCTCTCACTCATTCCAATCAGGTTGCCTCCCTGATGGTCTGAGCAACCATCTACCCACATTTCTTAAAAAAACACATATTCCCATGAAAACCTACTATGTTTAAACAACTTAAAAAAACACAACTTTAATCTTGACAATTTCCTAGCTGACCTGCAAATGTGCAATTGGACTCCACTCAAATACCTTGAAGTAGATGACACAGTAAACCACTTTAATAAATCCTTTTTAGATATATAAAATGCACATGCCCCTGTTAGAACCATCAGAGTAAAATCAAACTATGTCCCCTGACACTACAACCCTTGTAAAAACTATAGATAAAGCCTGGGAACTATGGTGTAAGACTAACACAGTAGTTTCTTAACAACAGTATCAGGAACTTAGAAATAAGACCAAAAAAAAAAAAAACAGGATAAAATAAATTTCTATCATAACATTCAAAACACATATTAAAAAAAACCTCAAAAAGTCTGGCGTGCTATAAACTCAATCCTTCACCCAGGAAAATCTACTACACCAACCCCAAACATCCACAACAATTCTGATAGCATAGCTACCATTTTTACCAAACATTTTGCTGAATCTATAAAAGCCCTTTCCAAGCAGCAAGCCCCTACTCCTGATACCAAACCAGCCAAGTCTGCAACTAGCAATGCCTTGTTCTCTTTCTCCCCAGTTCCTACAGCCATTATAAAAACACTACTGCAGAAACTAAAACCTACTACACTTGCAGTAGATAACTTACCTAGCATGTTATAACAAAATTGCTAAGTTTGCATCTGACTGCCTATATAGAACACATCAGTCTACAGCTTTAAGGATACTAGACTCACTTGAACTTTCCAAAATTATTCTTTACAAACAACTCTCTCTAACTCACAAAATTGTAACACAACCATCCAGAACACCTGCACTACAAAATCTCATCCTTCCTTACAGTTCCAGCAGTCCACTTTTGTCTAACAATAAGAACTTACTCACTGCCTCCAAGGCCAACAACACTGCAGGGGAATCTTTATTTTCCTGCTATATATATCTTATATAGAACTCCCTTCCTAACTCCATTCTCTCAATTTCGTCCAGTAACCACTTTAAGCCATCACTTAAAGCTTATCTAAAAAAATAAGTGGCTATGTTCCTGTATTAACCCTTTATGAATGCTCTGATACATTACATATACCCCAACTATATCCAACTTCTTCCCCTGGTGTTTAATCATTATTCCTATCGGCCTGTCTTAAGCTTATATCTTGACATAAGTCATACTTTACACATAGTACCAGCTATGTTCAAAGCCTAGGTTTTCTTGTCATGATGTAACAGATTTGTATTTTCTTATGTATACTACATTTTCTTTATTTATACTTTATTGATTATTGTAATTTGTGCATAAACATTCACTGTTTCTCATGGAGCTTTTCTCCCCGAGCCTCCGCTGAAAAAGGTCCTGTGTCCAGTCAGACTTTCACAGTAAACAAATGTTAAATAAATAAATAAATAAATAAATAAATCATATTTGGTAGTAACCTACACCTTAAACTGACACACAACCTTGTAATTGTGCATATATTACAAAGAAACATCCCTATTGTACCATGAAACATTATGTAGAACATCTTAATTAATTTAATATCCATGGTCAGCAATCTAATCAGTCTACAGTTCCTAATATAACATTGTTCATGGAATCCAGCTTCAAAGAAAATTCCCTACAATCTTGCTGTTGGTTAACAGTCAGGGTAAACAAATTAAATTAACCTAACATTAGGTGAGGGATGCTGTTCTTAGCATTCTTGTGTAATCTTTAGACTATTTGGAGCCTGTTCAAAAATTCTCTTTTGTGGTTTAAAAATTTCCAATGTTTAATTTATTAAGCAGTTCTGAAATAAAATAGATTGGACCTTTTTTAATTATTGGTTAAATACTTACATCATAAAAATTACTTCATCAGATCTTTAAATTTTCTTAAGTAATGGAATGAAAAAAAAATTATCTCCTTTTATATGATTGCTTAAGAGATCCTAGGAGCTGGGGGGATTTTCCTTCTAATGTGTTCTGGGGGGGGGGTCCTCTAATACTGTTTGAAGGGCCAGTCTCACTTAGATCCTTGGATCAAAGCAAAACAACACACAGGAATATACTAACAAAACTAGCAGGTGACAAAGGAGAGAAGAAAAGTCATAAAAATAGAGCTGGGTGCCCCACAGCACTGTGGATAGTAAAATGGATTCAAAAACTTAGTGACTTATAGATGTTGCAACAAAGGCATAACCAGCAGAAAGATGCAATTGTACAATTTCTTATCTTCATTATTACCCTACCATTTCATTAAGGTGCCACACATTGCTTTGGGGACATTCCAAGCAGCAAGTTGGATCTCCTGGAGCACTTTAGGAAGGTTTCATCAGACAAGAGAGTGCTGATTCTTTTTGAACATCTCTCACCAGTTGTCTTGAAGTACAAACTTAGATACTATAGCCTTGCAACAACAAGGCAAAATGGAAGTTTTGCAAACTAAAGTGTAACGGGTAAGTCATGCTATAAAGTCCTCATAAGAAAATGCTCGCAGTTCATCTGCTTCTGTCACTAAATAGGTGCGAATTTGACTGAGTTCCTTAGTAAAGTAGATGAGAACAGGGGTCACAGCAGGATTGGCAGAGTAAAAAAAAGTACTGCATAGTGTAAAAGAGACTGACCTTCCCTCATGCTTTCGTTGACAACTTATTAAACATGAGTTGCATATTCCCTTGTATCTTAACCCTGTGAATGAAAGAATACTCAAGACGGGACTGTTGCACAGTAGAGGGACTGTGGATGCCAAAGGAGCATTCTTATTGCTTTCCAGTCCTCTCACATGAAGAAATTTTTCACAGCAAAATCCAAAGGAATCCATTGAGATGAATAATATCTGCACTGTGTGGCTAACTACTCTCATTGAGTGTACATGTTTAGACAATCCATGCCCCTCATCAAAAGGAAGTTATCTATGATTTAGGTTCATAGATTAGTACTAGGCTAATTGCCCTTGGCAGCCATTTTTTAAGCTTAGCCAATTATCCCTTGTGAGACTCAAATCCTGCACCTTGTGTTTGTAAGGCAATCACCTTAACCATTAGGCCATCCTCCCAACATGATGGGTGATAAAGTGTTGCTGCTGTTTCCTGCCACATTACAGGCTGAAAAAGATGGTAGCAAAATTCTGATACAATCACTCCACAAGGCTGAACTTTTTCAACTGGAATTTAAATCACAACTTAACACCACTGAGGAAGACAGTCAAGGAGGACTTTAAAAAAACACAAAACGGAATGGGAAATGGTGTGAAAGAAATGCCAAAGACTGAGAGATTCCATGATAAAGTGCAAAAACCCAAGAGTAAAGCAAACAACTTTGGGAGAAGGTAAATCACCCCATCTTAATCTCAAGCCCAGTACTCCCATAAGACAATTTCTTACAGCCTCTCTGGTGAGAGATGAATGGCCAACAAGCTTGTGGAAGCCAATTGCCAGTAACGCACAGACAGTACTGAACCACATCCAAGATGATGCAAAAGGGAAAATTAATGGAGAAGACAGAAGTTCTTCCATTTTCTAGATGAATGGGCTATGCAGGACCCAAGTAAAACTCAATAAGCCAAGAGTGTCCTGGGCAAAACTTGTTTCAATATCTTCATCAAGATTGTCTAATTCAGTAGACAGACACTTTTGGTTGGTAAAGGGTCTTGCCAAATTGGACAGAATCACTGGCGATGGGTAAAAAAATTTGAAGAAATGCTCATGCCTTTTCCTTGCTCCTGACATGAGTGTTAATATGAACACCGTTTTCTGTTCATGGACAATCTCACTATTTCATGAGATGAAGAACCTGTTTGTTCTGATGTTTTCTACATTAATGCAATGCCATTTGTTCATGCTGTATGGTACTGCATGGTTAGGAATTTACATATTACTTCCCAACCGCTGAACAGTAAACCAGAACTTCTGCACAATCACATGACCTGCCATGATACTATTTTGTGAATATTCTGGTGAGGGATATTATACTGGATATTTTAACTTTGCATTAGAATTGTCGCTTTAGCTATCAATGCTTATCAATCTGCTGTGTAATTTCCCCTTTATTTTTTCTTCCTCTAAAAAGTAACATTAACCATTGTGCCTTTTCCTCTTTTTGTCTCCTGTAGCATCTGCACTGCTCACAAATAGTTATTACTTGTGAGAACATTGATTTGTGTTAGTGAATATTTGAACAGCTTCTCACCGATAATGTTGCTGCGTATATCTGTTTGACAGTATGCTTCCTTGGTGATGATGACAATTTCTATTCTTCCTTCCTTAAACTTTGACATCCCTCTAAAGGTATGCAAATAATGTTCTCCTTCCCCCTTTTCATATACCGTCCCTGCTGATTTTATCATTGTGAGTCTCATCTTCTCTTTTAACAACCACTTGGTACTTTGGCCTAGGTTTGAGTGCCTCTCTACACCAAAGAAACTTTTTTTTAACCTTGGAAAGCATCTGGATACATTGGTAGGGTTTGGGAATTTCAGTATGAATTATGGAATTGAGACTCTGCATTTTTTTTCTTGGCTTGCATATAATACAGCATCATCAACAATTAAACTATTATCATGGAATGCTGGAAACAGCTTAGGCACCTATATCTAGGGCAAAACTCAAGCAGTACATCTGGAGAGGAGAGCTCCAGGCTTTATGGCTCTAAGAAATTAAATTAAAAATTTTTGAAGTCCACAAGTTTAAAGGACCTTCCACTGACCCAGGCAATTTCAGAGGCATAAGTCTGACCAGCCTCATAGGCAAAGCAATGGAAGAACTTATTTATTTATTTAACATTTGTTTACTTAGAACAAAGACAATTTTCAGTGGAGGCCTGGGGAGAAACACTCTAGATGCATGTATTTGTGATGTGGGTGAGACTGGAGCACCCAGAGGGAACCCAAACAAACACAGGGAGGACATGCAGACTCTGAATAGAAGGCACCCCAGCAGAGAATTGAACTAGAGAACCTCTTGCTGTGAGGCAACAATGCTACTGCTACACCAGTGCACCATCCTCATGAAATTAATCAATCAGGACATAGGGAACCTCCAAACATTAGACATGCATCAGTTTCGATTTATCAATGGCAGGTCATGCTTACTCAACCTTGTGCATTTTTTGAAAAGGTTATCAAAAGAATAAATGAAGACAAATGGTACACACACTGCATACCTTGTCCTGGCCAATGCTTTTGACACAATTCCCAACTCAGGCATAGTAGAAACTCTACAATAACTAGGAATAAACCCATATGTACCCCATTGGCTTGACAACTGGCTTACAGATAGGATGCAGATATTCAAAAACAGGGGAAGTTATCTCCACTAAAAGACCACTCAACAGTGGAGTCCCCAGGATTCTGTGCTGGGACCACTACTGTTTGGCATCTACTTTTCTGAAGTAAAAGACAATATCAAACACCTATGGCTGACTAAGTCTACAGATGGCTGCAAGTGAGGAGCAGTTGTTAGAATCCCCAAATGACTTAGCCATCCTGCAGGAAGGTTGTCTGTAATAATTAACTGGTACCAAAATCATGATCTTAAACTAAATGCTAAAAAATTCATTAGTGTATCCTTTTGGAAATCATCTACCCCATGGAACTACCACAGTGACAATGCACACGTAAGAATTGACCCAGTTGTTTGGGATATGGGAACTTATGTAAACCAGCATGTGTCTATTGTTGTAAGAAAATCCTTCTATATTGCACAACTTATAAATGAATGGATTGTGTCTAGATCTAGGGATGTCACTGTCCCCCATTAGTCAGCCCTCTTTAGGACAGTCATTGAATATAGTGCCCCCTTTGGCATCTATCTCTCCAGACACATGCACCAACTGGAATGTCCACAGAGATACCTTACAAAAAGGATACAAGGCCTAAACAACATGTTGTACATGGACTGACTCAAAGCCCTGTCACTATACTCAGTATCCTACAGACTGCTAGGAGGTGACCTGTGCCTAGCATGCAGGACATCCTCCAAACCATTACTGATGAATTTACCACACATCAGCAAGTCAAATGGGATCAGAAATATTCAGTCTAGGGATATAAACCTCTTCTGCTACATCAATAGAACAGATTGGAAGGACAGTTATATTTCCCAGAGGATACCATTCCTATGGAACTGACTCTTCATTCAAATAAAACAGAATTCATCACTGTCTATTTTCAAGTTCAGCTTAGATCTATGGATGGGAAGCAGAACATTTAATCCAAAATTTCCCTTGTACTACTAATGCAAAGATGCAGCTCCTAAATACCTTATCCCAATCAAGGGTCCCCTCAAATTATCCATATAATGATCCCAGTTATTCTCATTAGAGTTAATATGTAATTATCAAGTATGATCTGGCTAAGGCCAGTCTATAACCAAAGGGGATAGGTTATTTCTAGAACAAAAAAGCAATATTGGCTGGGTTTAAAATGTCCCACAGTGGGAGTTTGTCTAGTACTTACCTATGAACCTATGAACCAAAACTTTATGGAAGTACATATAGAGCTTAGCAGTGATGGGGGTAAGAGAGGGGTCTTGATTATTTTCCACAAATTGCTGAGTGTTCAAGTGGCTCCAGTAGGTGGCTGATACAGGAGGGGACATTTAATCAATAAGAATGGATTCTAGGATATGTCTGTGACCTCAATGATAACAATAAACATTTCCTCATTGGCCAAGCAGACCATTGGGATAAACCAACTGCCATCTCATAAAGTCAGCACTCTAATGGGATACTTGAATATAGTCCTAGATGATGAAAAGAATAGACTTCATGTTGGAAAAGATAATAACAAGCAATGTCATTCCTTACCAAGTCTTGCATGGCCACTTATGGGTGATTAGATTGAAGTGACATTTCTATCTGAAAGATATTAGTCCATCTTTCCATTGGAATTTACCTATACAAGGCAGTAGGATAAATCTCCTATTTATCCAGAAACAATATAGCGCTAAAATGTAGTCTCCAATGATTCATGAGATAGGGCTCTCTGTTCATATCCCAGTAACTCTGCAGATATGGATGGGTGAGAATCCATGCAGAATGTGTGTTTAGAGATGAGTTCACTACAATTGGAAATCCAAAGAAGACATGAGTCTCTTAGTGTTCATGGTATTTGATGTCCTGAATCAAAACAAACTCCAGGATACACAACCCAGCAGGTTGTATTTGGAAGGTTGTAAGTCAGCAATGAGGAGCGATCTCTTAGAAGTGGAGGGGTACTGGAGGAAAGAGAGATTATTTAACTAAAAACTTAGAGAGTTAGCTCATGTGCTTAAGCAAATTACCAACAGGGGCACAACATAGCTCTCATGGATTAGCAAGCTATGGTTTCTATGGAGTCTGACTTACTAGAAACCAAACAGGCTGAGTCTGAACTGGAGAGGAGATGCCACCTTTGGTGGCTTAAAAGGGAAGGTGATGCCAGATATATGTCCTGTTTTTTTAAACAAGTTGTTACAAAAACACCTTTCCTGGCTGTGTTATCTGTGACGGTTGAAACTATATTGGATTGATTAATACAAGAGAGGCCTTCCACAAGGATTTTATTACAAGGAAACTTTAGACTAATCTCACTTATTAATTTTGATCATAAGATATCTTCTAAATGTTGGGCAAAAGACTTGATGCACTGATTCCTTCCTTGATATCAACTGATCTGAAAGGCAATGTTAAAGATAAAGATCTTGCAGACAATTTCTGGGAGCTCATATTCATTCTCCATAAGTTTGACTGCACTCAGCAGAATGCCAGTACTGTCTCATTTGATATCAAGAAGGCATTTGATATGGTAATTTGGGACTTTTTATTCCCATTTTTTGAGTAACAGGAATTTGAAACATAGTATACATATTGGGTGAAGTGTCTTTGCTCTGAAACCGCATTTAAGATTTTAATAAATGGTGACCTAGCAGAGCCCAAAAGTATAGGGTGGCGCACAAGTTAGGGCTGCCTTCTGTTTCTGGGGCACTTCTTATCAGTAACAGAGGAACAAGAACATAAGATTAGAGTCATTGTAGAACAGCAGAAATGTCGTAATGGCACCTATAGTTCTTTTTTTGCTTTTTTGCAAAGGACTGTTTCCTAGTGAGCACCAGCCTTTCCAATGTTTTTGATAAAGTACTGTGTATTCCATCATTTTGAAAAGTATATGGTCTGATTTGTAATCTCTCTAAATCAGTAGTGATTCACTGCAGCAAATGCAACTTTGAGACAGACTATAAAGGAATTCCGTTAACCTCTTCCTATAAGTAATGGTTCACACTGTGGGTTCTCCAATGACAATGTTGTCAGGTTAGTCAACAGCCTCTCTGCCTCCTGCCAAGACTGAGCATCTTTTCAACTATCAAGAGTAAAATCTGTGTAGTCCACACTATGATCCTTTCTCATGTGCTTTTTCTGGTTACATGCCTCCTGATTTTGGTTCCATGCCAGGCAACATATCAGGATGTAGGATCAGGGAGGAACAAACTGAGTAATAGCCTGAGCAGCACCAGGGAGTAAGTCTAGGATCTCACTACCCTTGGACTGGTTAGTGAGAACATCAAAAGAATGTATACTGGTTGGAAGTTTCGCTTTAGGTGAGTGACATGCAGGTTGTATATAGCACCATCCAGAGGAAACAATGGTGTTAAAAAGGGCTACGGCAAATTATTTGATTGTGAAGGGTCTTACAAATTGGATGCAAATTATCTAAGGCTGTCCTGAGGATAAGATTAAGAATGTCCCAACTGTTAGTTGCAAGTTTTGTCTTCAAGTCTAGGTCTGCTTTACGTTTAACCAGTTACGACAGATTTAGACTAAACACATTTTTCCTGATAAGACGTTAGGCTGAGTAATGGCCTATTGGAAATGGGCTAGGCTTACAGAGAGAAAGGGCTGGGTTGATATATAGGGACTTGCTTGAGAGTAGAGTGTTAGCAATGGAGAGGCTCATGTTGAGAAGATGGAGAACATAGGAAAAATTGCACTTAAATGTCAAACAGTTGAAAACAATATAGCAAGTGATCAATAAATTGAATCAGTGACCTAGCTTCCAAGCTCCGCAGTTAAATGTAGTTCATAGATATTATCTCATCCCCTGTAAACATTAGAGGGCCAAATGTAAATCTAGTCCAAGTTATTAAGGATGTGGTCTATATGATGTGGATGTATTACATATGTTCTCCAGATGTCAGGAGATGATGGCCTACCTTGAGCACATAATTAGAAAATAAACTTCAATTTATAGTTTAATGTTTGGGAGTTTTGGATCTTAGGCAAAGTTCCCAATTCACACTTTCAATTTTAACACACTTTAGATGTCTTTTAGGTTTTGGCTAGCATGGCATAACTTTTCTGTGCCAACTGCTGGAAATCTTGGGGGCCTCTGTATTTTTGTTTGATACAGTTCTACCCTACCACACCCATTTTCTATACATTTAAATGCACAGGAGATCTTACAGGGTACCTTAATAATGCTGGAAATTAATAAATCATTTTGGTCAAGTTAACTGCTGTCAAATGAAATGAAAAGTTAAGACTGCCTAAGGTTGTATTGATAAAGTCAAAACTGTGTCAGCGTTTCATGGAATGCTGAGCACTGTACATACTATATACAGTTTGCATTTCAATGTGTTGGAAAACAGAAAAAGAAAAGCAACTGTAGACTAAGTATGTAATGAAGGAGTCAGAGTACCTACATGTGTTTCTCTTTGTTAAAGATCTTTTTGCCATAGACCAAAACTGGGAGAGATGAAACATAAATGCAAATAAAAAAACAGAAAGGAAGTGGTCATTAAGGATTTTGAAAGTGGTGATTAATGAACAGAGATGAAAAGAGAGAAAAAAATGCAAAAACCATAGTGGGTGCAGAAGAGGACAGTATCAATCTTACCACATAATGGTGCTAACCACAGCTATAAAACAATTTTACATTGTTGGTAATATGCAGTTTATACCAGATGCCCTTCTCTTCATTGGCATACAATGCAGCATACAATCAAACCTTTTTTTTTAATAACGAAATCACCAACCATAATACTGTGACCTTATCTCCTCAGACAACCTCCTGTGTTACATTGCAATAAAGCTTATCTAAGTGACAAAATGCTTTTCACAACTTGGCAGCCTGCCACTTGAATCAATGACATAGGATACTCTTTCAAATGGGCCCCATAGCCATACTTAAAAATCAGCTGGATTCAGCCACCAACTAAATATTGGTACCAAAGTGGTGCTTGAAAAATTACTGCAACCCCCAATGATATGTCTTAGTAAAACAAAACAATTGCTTGTCAAATTCCACAACAGACTTAGCTGTTCATATCAAAGTAGACGTCTAATCAAAAGCCATAAAGACAGCAAAAACTGAAGCAAAATGTATCCAAAATTACCACCTTGACTTTACTTTCTTTTAATTAAACCACCACCACCAATGAATGAATGAATTTAAGGATGCACCTATTTTGCACCATCAGTTAAAGTGTACAGCATAATTATAAGTGAGAGTATGTGCATGTGTGTGTTTTTCTAGATATACATACATGCACACACATGCACATATATATATATATATATATATATATATATATATATATATATATATATATATTTAGGATTGGAACCAAACAGTTGAACATTAGGAATATTGAACATTTGTAATGTTGGCACAATTGATCAAAGAAGCATTTGATCTTCCTATGACAAACCTCCAGTAGACCTGCACCCCCATAAGTTACACCCACAAACACAAATGCAACGGAATACTACAAAGAGAACTTTGTTAAAATTCATGTGCTTATCAAGATTTCCTCCTATAATTTCTCTCACAAGCATGGATTGTAAAGTCACTAATAGAAATGTTAAAGTAGGACTTGTTTCTGTTTTTTTTTTCTATTTTTTTAGAAGTAGCTCCACTAACCACTTCTAAGCAGCAGACAACAGAATGTAGTTGATTGTATTGTCATATGATGACAAAGGCTTGAGCTGCATTAAATAATTGTGCTGATATAATGCAAGTCATATTAACATTTGGTTGGTTGAAAAAATGCTTTAGGTCATTTACATTTAAGAGACCTGTGTAGCATAATTTTATTCTAAATATTGAATGTAATACCTCAGGGCAGAATTTAGTTCACACTAGAAAAAAACACAGAATTAGCAAGCCATTTTAGAGGCCAGAAATCATTATATAATACTTTTAAAGTTCTGTTTCTTTTATGACTCAGAAATATATACAAGATGGTACTTCATTTGATTCTTAATGCACGCAGTATCTTACAAAGCACAGTTCTTAAGGTTCATTTGACAGAAACAGCACACCAGATAGCTATGTGCTCTCCACCGGAGACCAGATTGCTGAAGCAGAAGTGTGCTTCCAGCTGGTAAAGCAAATCTTATCTGCCATATCTACTTACTATGATACATATCTTATAGAAGACTATGATTTCATTTATTTTCTACCCTGTTTAAGCAGTTAATCTATAGTTGTTCCTAAATGCTATGCAACCATGCTCAGAAATGGGTGACCAAGCAAAAAATTGTAATGCCCTTTGGTATGTTGTTACTGCTGCCCCTTGGTATGTTACTGCTGCCCCTTGGTATGTTACTGCTGCCCCTTGGTATGTTGTTACTGCTGCCCCTTGGTATGTTGTTACTGCTGCCCCTTGGTATGTTACTGCTGCCCCTTGGTATGTTGTTACTGCTGCCCCTTGGTATGTTACTGCTGCCCCTTGGTATGTTACTGCTGCCCCTTGGTATGTTGTTACTGCTGCCCCTTGGCATGTTACTGCTGCCCCTTGGTATGTTGTTACTGCTGCCCCTTGGTATGTTACTGCTGCCCCTTGGTATGTTGTTACTGCTGCCCCTTGGCATGTTACTGCTGCCCCTTGGTATGTAGTTACTGCTGCCCCTTGGTATGTTACTGCTGCCCCTTGGTATGTTGTTACTGCTGCCCCTTGGTATGTTACTGCTGCCCCTTGGTATGTTGTTACTGCTGTCCCTTGGTATGTTACTGCTGCCCCTTGGCATGTTGTTACTGCTGTCCCTTGGTATGTTACTGCAGCCCCTTGGTATGTTGTTACTGCTGCCCCATGGTATGTTACTGCTGCCCCTTGGTATGTTACTGCTGCCCCTTGGCATGTTACTGCTGCCCCTTGGTATGTTGTTACTGCTGCCCCTTGGTATGTTACTGCTGCCCCTTGGTATGTTGTTACTGCTGCCCCTTGGCATGTTACTGCTGCCCCTTGGTATGTTGTTACTGCTGCCCCTTGGTATGTTACTGCTGCCCCTTGGTATGTTGTTACTGCTGCCCCTTGCTATGTTACTGCTGCCCCTTGGTATGTTGTTACTGCTGTCCCTTGGTATGTTACTGCTGCCCCTTGGCATGTTGTTACTGCTGCCCCTTGGTATGTTACTGCAGCCCCTTGGTATGTTGTTACTGCTGTCCCTTGGTATGTTACTGCTGCCCCTTGGTATGTTGTTACTGCTGTCCCTTGGTATGTTACTGCTGCCCCTTGGCATGTTGTTACTGCTGTCCCTTGGTATGTTACTGCTGCCCCTTGGCATGTTGTTACTACTGCCCCTTGGTATGTTACTGCTGCCCCTTGGTATGTTGTTACTGCTGCCCCTTGGTATGTTACTGCTGCCCCTTGGTATGTTGTTACTGCTGCACATCTTCATTTCCAAGCATTTGTTAATGCACAAAAACTTGTGAAGGTTATACACACAGACATACAAACCCACTTATTTCACTATCTATCTTTCTATCTATATCTTTGTATCTATCTGCATCTCCCTCCCTATGTGCATGTTTGTATGCGTATTTCTATCTCTACTGTAAAAGGATAACTATAATGCCAATTTTATTTGCAAACCATAAAATATTTTGGAATAGTGGTATAACTGTATACAGGAATTCCTAGTCACAAAGACTTTTTCTTCCCTGGAAAGCTTGCTAAATAGCAATACTAAAACTTTAATAACACTTCTAGGTAGAACAATTAAACATTTCCTATGACTTTGGAAGAAATAAATGTTTAGGCCCAGAATTTAGAAAGAAAATGATAGACTTCACTGAAATGTAAAAATGAAACTTACCTAACAAAAAAAAAAAAAAAATCATGTCAACATCTGTCTTAGTCACATGACAAAAACACATCACAATTCTACAGCTGAGTTATGAAATTTTTTGCAGTCATTGGATGAACATGGCCCTCTCGGAAATTGCCTAAGTAGTCTAAAATGAGCCCTATCTAATATTCTAATGAGTTGATTGGTGTCAAGGGATCATTCCTGCTGCATTTATGAGAACACCTGCTGGTGAGAATTGTTCTTCAGTCTAAATGCTGAGACAAGAAATAAATCCTGAATCAAATTGTTATTAACTCTTGCTGTACTTTCACATAACTGACAGAACGTCTGTGCACTATTGGTGGCAAATTTATATTTTAGGGAGTCTGCCATGAAATAACAGTTTTACTTATAAATGATGCAATTATTCCTTTTAGCTGAAGATAACTCCCAAATTACATTGTTTCATGCAAAGCTACTTACATTTTTCATTTAACTTAAGAATGAATGACTTCCTGAATTAAATTTACTTTTAGTAGATCAGTTTTACCAGGAGGGAAATTATTTGTTGTTTTCTTTAAAGTCTGAATGTGATGTTTGACTAGAGGTTGTAGCTAAATTTTTCTTCAGGTTAAGAAAGAGCTAAAATCAGATAAGGGGCTAGGTTATTCATCCAATTTTCCTCCAAATTCTTTGTATTATAAACATGAGTGATGGTCAGTTATGTAGCATTTCAAAAGTCGGTGCAAAATTATGTCATTATCGTAATACTTGAGATGAAATAAATCGATTTATATTACTATCTAGTGCATGATGTGGCTGATGTTTGGCCGGAGAACATTTTTGATAGAAACCAAAGAGGTCATTTCTTTATCTTTATAAGCCAACAAAATATTGGGGTTATGCTTATGTTATAAAGTGCATGTAACATACTCTTTTCTTTGCAGAGATTTAAAGGTTGTGTGTATCATTTTGCGTTTGCAATGCCAAAGAATGGCATTTTACATATATCAGAGGTGCCGACATCCAGGCAAATAGGGGAAAATAGTAAATGAGTTTCATCTTCCAGTTATACCAGAAAGAAAGTGATTTTCTCAATGTTTAGTTTGAGCCAGAAAAGATATAATTAAGCTTTCAAGCTGTTTAGCATGTCAAGAAATCATTTCATAGGGAGTAATGTCACATACATATCCATGTCCAAATATTTTATTTTCATTTACATACTTCAGCAGAATTTCTTTTGAATAATTACCTTTTTGTCAAAGGTGGCAATATGGCTAAAGAAAGAAGGTTAAAGAAGCAATTCAATGGTTATGAGATAGTGCTGTCTGTAAAGTTCTATCTGTGTGCACTAAAGTGGTTTGTATAAATTTTCTTGGAAAAAGCAAACACCATTAGAATACCCAGCATGCATATTTTTATTTATTTATCCTTTGTTGACCAGGTTAGTCCCACTAGTATCCTCTTTTCAGGGGAGACCGGCGGTAATATTTATATTGTTCACTTCAGTTCCTGACAGTGAATACCTTATTTTATATTATGAGACTCTAAATTAATATTGAATCATATTTATTTTAAAACTTTCTTTTGCTTTATTAGTATATATTGTAATTATTATATATTTTTTAATTAATCTGTTTTTGCCTGATAAATGTATCATGTCTATGAAACTACCTTATCAAAATAATAATCTAATACAGAATTTAATTTTGCAAGACTTCATTTTTAATCAATGCCAAATAGCTGTTTAATGAAACTGCTTGACCATGTGTGGATCAAATACAAGGACAAAGGCTTTTTATGTATGCAGTTCTTTTTACAAAACATTTCACACTCAGAAGGGGTGGATTGCTACTAAAATGGGGCAATGTGTACAAGCAACTGCTATGCATATTTTTACATTCCAAAGATAGGCAATTGCATGACCCACTTTTGGGGGCACAGAAATACTAGCCAACGTATGAAGAAATCCCTCTCTTTTTATTTGAAGGAAGCAGTTGTGGAGTATACAAAGGTCAGATTCTTTTTTGAATAACGGATGAGATAGAGAAGCTGGGATCATGGGTAAACTGCAAATATGCATGAAGAAAACAAGGAAAGTGAAGTAGGGGAAGAGCTAGTGTGTGTCTGTGCATTTTTGAATGGTCAGACAGAGAAGGTAGACTCAAACATAGAGAGATGGGAGGTATGGTGATCCATCATATATTTTCTGTCCCATATGATAGTCTTTAACATCCCAAAAGCAATGCAGCACTCTCCCTTTTGTTTGTACATCTGTGACGATATTCTGGTCAGTATCCAGTGTAGCACTAATTGCTATGCATTTATAATGTGCATGTGTGTGCATTTACTTTTATTGTTGACCATTTGTTGGTGATTATCTCTAACTACCCAAATAAACTCTTATAGAATCAAGGATGGTATCATGATTATTATGTTTGGGAGAGGATTGTATTAATTAATGCAAAATGGATTTAACCTCTTAAGTATAATATTCACAGCATCCTGTGCTTGTGATCCTGGTTCATCTGATGCTGCACTTTTCTGCCGTCTTAACACTACAGAAAAGCAGCATAAACATACTCCTGTCACCTCCATAAATTCTCCTTTATAATATGTTACCCACATTTCCTCTGCTTCTATACCAGCCCTTTACTGTCTGTTCCAGTTCACTGTCAGCGCAACATGCATCCTATTGCTATGACAGTGGTCTGGCAAAAAATATATTACATTTGAAGGAAGTTAATGGCTTACTTCATCTGATTGAAACTGGAAGCTTAATGTTTATTCTTGAAAAGAGTTCTCCAAGTCATTTATTGAATTATTTATTTTTAGTTTTAGTTTTAGCTTCTCGTATTGTAGATATCTTTCCCAGTGACAGCTCCCAGGCACTGATTTTCAAATGCAGTTAGAAATGGCATTGCACTGTATGCCGAGCTGATGTTATATATTAACAACCAGTAATTAACAGAATATTAAGCCAGTTATTGCATGTTCTAAATAATTCAGGATGTGTGACCCTATATTTTTTCTTTTAATGACTTGCTGTACCATTTCTAGCTATTCTACAACTATCCCAACATGTAGAATGATATCTAATAATGGTACAATAACAG
This sequence comes from Protopterus annectens, assembly GCF_019279795.1. Lineage (NCBI taxonomy): Eukaryota > Metazoa > Chordata > Ceratodontiformes > Protopteridae > Protopterus > Protopterus annectens. The sequence continues at coordinate 1,951,287,295 of NC_056735.1, forward strand.
TAAATCAGAAAGTAGCACAATGATCTCTTAGAATGTCAGTACATTTAATTTTGAACTAGGTGGACTACAGAATATGGTTATTAAGTTTTGGTAAATACAGACTGGTAAAAGATTAAGTTGTTGCCTGCCATTTTCTTTCATTCTTCATTGATACTGACATATATTTTAAGATTTCAGTATTTATTTCATTTATTTTTTAATTTATAATTTATTGAAAATCATAATAAAATGCCTTAGCAAGGTCAGTATAATCACCCCATCAACATGCTTTGCTGCTTCAGCTTCAAAAATGAAAGAAGTATAAACACGTATTGGGAAACCCGTGGTATTCCAAACCTGACGGTAGTTTCTCTTTTTCATTTTGATTGAGTTCCAATATAGTGCTCACATAGATTACTGGTCAGTCAGATACTGTAGGTCTCTTTTTTTATTGGCTTGATGTTACTACAGATTTCTGCATTGGTACCATTGCAGCATATTATTTAATGTCAGGGGTAAATTCCTTGCCACCTTTTGAATATTTGCTTTAATATGATTAATAAAGGATTGGCTCATTTTTTTTTTCTTTAACTCAGAAAAGCAGACTGATACTTATATATTGCACAGTTTTACAAAACTTGATTTTTTAAAAACTTTGACAGCAGTTATCTTAACTATAAATTTAATTATTTCTGTCTCTTTTGCCCTCTTGCATACATATATACATATTTCCTTAGCACAAATTATTTCTGTACATCAGTAGTTTTGTACTTTAGTAGAGTAATGATTTTATTGCTAATTTATTACATAATGGCAGTCGCAGTTCTTCCCTTTCAGTTTTCTCATACAATCAAAGAATACTATTTCAGCTTTTAAGATCAACATCGACTTTGTGCTAATAGCTAGAAGATTTGTCAAGGTAATTTATTTTCTTACATAATTTACACTTGTTTATGATAATGGAATTTTTAAGCTAGTAATTCCTCTTTTTTGTTATATAGCTTATCTATTTTTTATGTCTAAAATTATTTTAAATGTAACTGTACGGGTTGGTATGATAATGCCTACAATTGGCATGAGCAGATCTATTAGTCACAATGACAAATGACTACATTTATTTATGTTGCTCTGGACAATATTCAGTCTGGTGGTCTGGTGCTGTGCTATGTCATTTCCTACATGACATTTGCTTTTGGAAAATCTAGGCAGGATGATTTTGCATAGGACTGACTTTTTCTTCATAATTGTATTGCGATTTATATGAATACATACTTTCATTATATACACACATAAACAATCATATTCATATTTCTACAAACCCATATTATCATTATTTAATACCACATAGCAATCAGCACCATCCTGGTATTAGTATATATTTTAGTATAGCTACTATACTCTCTAAAATCTCTTTCTCCTTCAGCTTCTATTGGTCTTCCATTTGTCGTACTTCACATGTTCATATCCTCCACTGATTCCCATTCTAATACCTTAACAACATCCCCCTCTCTCTATGTGTATATGTATATATATATATATATATATATATATATATATATATATATATATATATATAGATATATATATATAGATATATATATATACAGCGGATATAAAAAGTTCATGCACCCCTGTTAAAATGCCAGGTTGTTGTAATATAAAAAATGAGACCATAATAAATCATTTCAAAACTTTTCCCACTTTTAATGTGACCTATAACCTATACAATTCAATTGAAAAACAAACAAATCTGTTAGGGGAAAAAATATAAAAAATAAAAAATGTACAATACGCTGGTTGCATAAGTGTGCACATCCTTAAACTAATACTTTGTTGTGTTTGCACACTCTTAAACTAATATTTTGTTGAAGCACCTTTTGATTTAATTACAACATTTAGTCTTCTTGGGTAGGAGTCTATCAGCATGGCACATCCTGACTTGGCAGTATTTGCCCACTCTTCCTTGCAAAAGTGCTCCAAATCTGTCATATTGCATGGGCATTTCTTGTGCACAGCCAACCTCAGGTCACATTACAGATTTTCTATTGGATTTAGGTCTGGGCTCTGGCTGAACCATTCCAAAACTTAAATTTTCTTCTGGTGAAGCCATTCTTTTTATGATTTCAATGTATGCTTGCAGTCATTGCCGTGTTGAAAGGTGAAATTCCTCTTCATCTTCAGCTTTCTAGAAGATGCCTGAAGGTTTTGGGTCAAAAGTGACTGGTATTTGGAACTGTACATAATTCCCTCCACCTTGAATAAAGCCACAGTTCCAGTTGAATAAGATCAACCCCAAAGCATGATACTGTCACCACCATGCTTCATTGTGGGGATGGTATTCTTTTGGTGATGCAAACTGTTGTTTTTGCGCCAAACGTACCTTTTGGAATTGTGGCCAAAAATTCAATACATTTTCCCACATGCTTTTGTGAGACTTGATGTATTGTTTTGCAAATTTTAGCCAAGCCTGGGTGTTTTTTTTGTGTAAGAAAAGGCTTCCATTTTACAACCCTACTCCATAGTCCGGACATATGGAGAATACGAGAGTTTGTTGTCACATGTAGTATACAACCAGTACTTGCCAGATATTCCTGCAGCTCCATCAGTGTTGCTGTAGGTCTCTTGGCAGCCTCCCTGACCAATTTTTGTCTTGTGTTTTCATCAATTTTGGTGTGACATCCAGTTCTTTGCAACATCACTGCTGTCCCATATTTTCTCCACTTTTTGATGACTGTCTTCACTGTGTTCCATGATATAGCCAATGCTGTGGACATTTTTTTGTATCCTTCTCCTGACTGATGCCTTTCAACAGTGAGATCCCTTTGATGCTTCATAAGCTCTCTGTAAAGCATGGCTTTTGTTGTAGCAGGCAACTGAGTAAATGTCAGGGAAATCCTACTAGGACAGCTGAACTTTATTTGTGGTTAATCAGAGTCTCTTTAATTGATGGCAGGTGTGTACCCAAGAAGACTGAATGCTGTAATTAAATCAAAAGGTGCTTCAAACAGTATTAGTTTAAGTGTGTGCACATACAACAAAGTATTAGTTTAAGGGTGTGCACACATATGCAACCAGTGTATTGCACATTTTTTATTTTTTTACATTTTTCCCCTAACATATTTTTTTGTTTTTCAATTGAATTGTACAGGTTATAGGTCGCATTGAAAGGCAAGGCAATTGGCAATGAAAGTTATAGTAACTTCCTTTTAATTATATTACCTATGATATATTTAAGGTACATTCTCAAATGCTACTATAAGTATCGGTGGCTCAACAGATAACAAGCTTGTCTTTCATGCTGGAATTTCAGAAGGGGAGTTATATCACCCACCCCCTCCCGATGCATTGATTAATTTCCATTACTGACACTGCAGCACACCTGGGGCTGGGAGGTGGGAGTGAAGAGTGGTGGTGCTACACTCCTGAATGTGACATCCTTCAAATTAAATCCATCCAAGGCCTCATATACCTGAGCTGATATTCCCACTGTACCTATCAAAAAGAGTAGCTTATGTTCCCTAATGCCCTGGTCAAATTTCTCCTAGTACTATAAATACCAACACAGGCCTTCTGTGAAAATAGATCAATAGTCTAGTGGGACAAACCCAATCAGCAAAGGATAAATTAAATCCTAAAAGTCCATTACTAATCATGTTTTTTTTTACAAATACAGTTAAATAAAATGCCACTATTTCTAGTTCTAAAAATATTTAGATCCAAGAATGAAACACTCTAAGATTCCAAGGTGGCAGCAGGCTTTGCAAAATTGAGCACTTTGAAATATGCAGAGAATACATCTAATTTCAGCTAATCTTGTCTACATATAAAAAACATATACTTAAATAATGTGATAACATGCAACATTTTCCACAATAGACATATATAAACATATGTTGTCTCAAGCCTAGTTAACACTTTAACAGGAAAACTGGGGACCACAGTAACTCCTTAGCAATTCTTTTTTACTGAGAGATTTTATCCTGAAAGTGAAACAAAACAATTCTGAAAGCAATTTCATACTCTGACAGATGAAAATTAATAAGATTATTTTCATATAGTGCTATGCAAAATAAATCTGCTTACTGTACAATCTAGGTGTTGAGGAGTAACTTTATAAAGCCGGGAAAATTAAAAGGTCATCTTCAGACTCAAAACTTACAAAAAAAAGATATTGCAAACTAAATCACCAGAAGCCTAGCCTGATAATAGGCGCACACACACACACACACACACACACACACACACACACACACACACACACACACACACACACACTCATCTACGTATCTATCTAGCTATCTATCTATATATCTGCCTATCTATCTATCTATCTATCTATCTATCTATCTATCTATCTACGTATATACAGAAAGAAAGAGAGAGAGAGAGAGATTTATTGGCTCAGTTCTGGTTCCATTCATCACAGCTCTAGGTCACAAAAGTGAATCTGAAATATTTTTATAAAATGTAGGTATACCATAAATTATAAGGAGAAATCTCTGTTTATTTGGTTCCAAGCTTTGTTTTCTTTATATCATAAATTATACTTAGTTTTGGATGAATGTCATGGGAATATTTGAATATGTTCCATTAGGTATCTCAGTATGTAATTAATCAGAATGCCTGTCTTTTATATGCTTTCATCGAATCAACTGTAGTCACATCGGTATATAAAAATAATTGCTTGCATTCTCTGTTAATATCTTCAACATATTTTCCAAAGTCATTCACATTACGTATAACTACAGAGATATCATATATATATATATATATATATATATATATATATATATATATATATATATATATATATATATATATACTCTCACACACACACATATATGCTCTTAGTTTTATTTTTATGTTATAGAGCTTACTTAGCTATTTAGTTAATTTTAGTGGACCATTTAAGGCAGCTCTAACAGCGCTAATATCTTTCTCACAAGGATTTTCAACAGTAAAAATGATACAATTTGCTGGAGGTAAAAATAAGATTCTCTCCCTAAATATAGAATAGGTACATCAGTATTATTTGTACACCTGTCAAAAAATAAAATAGTTTTAATCATAGCATTCTAGTATGTGCTTTATAGTTAAACATTGTATCTACAACAACTTATTATGTTAGCCTGTATGCATAGGAGAATTTTAAAAATGTTTAAAAGGTGCCAGTATGGATGGTAAGACAGATATTGGTAAATAAGGTCAGAATTGGGGAGTTAGGTAGGTTCATATGTGTTTACTAGGCTAAACTCCACAAGGACCTTTTTAAGCCTTACCACATATACCAAATTTCTGATAAGTTCTGGTAAATAAGTGTAAGCAGGGGCTTGGGAGATGAAACATTTACAAGCAGGGGCCTGGGAGATGAAACATTTGTAGGCCACCTGTGTCCATTAGTGACATAAGTGCCAAACCAGGGATGAATTTCCTGTTCTCCATCTAATTGTCCCAGTTACACTTGAATTTGGTTAGTGAGGAACTCTGCTTCACATGGATGAGGAGCCTGTTCCAGAGAAGGGGTAGTCTCTGGGATACATACCTGTCTCTCCAGCAGGTCCTATTTATATCACAGGCAAGGTTTTAGTTCTTAGAATGGGTAATTCTGGTGCTGTTTGTTTTGCAGATATGCAGGAAGTCGATCAGAGTGGGGTTTAACAATGCCTTGTATGCAAGGCATAAATTTTCCCTTAATAGCCTATAGGAGATGTAATGCAGGGATAGGGCCTTGAGGCAGCCTGCATAGGACATGTCACTTACTCCCTGTATTCCTTTAGCGAGGAACCTCTGTTGACATTCCAGTTGTAGGATGTGCCTGGTTAGGTACATACCAAAGAGGGCATTGCACTCACTGATAGGTCTGATGAATGTCAAATACAGTGGAACAATGACTTCCTTGGACCTAGATGCCATACCTTTTTTTATAAATTGCACAACATACAATGATTTCATCAGTACTGTAAACACATGATGGTCAAAGTTGAGATTACTGTCTATGTTTGTCCCCAAATCCCTGACTACTGGGTCATCTCTTAGGGGTGTGCTGTCAATATGTATAGATGAAAAGGGAGATCATATAATCTTTGACATTGTTGATCACAACAGTAAATGACTGAGATCAGTTATAAGGGTCTTTTGAAGTTTGATAGTCCTTGATGCACAAAATGGGAGTCCAGTGAAGAATGTTTTGTTTTATACACTATATTGCATGTATTTTGCAGAAGGTGAAGCTGCATTCCATCAGTGATATTTCTTATTGTGAAATACAGGGATGTGGATGGAAAGATACTTCTATAAGCTTCCGATCAGAGTGCATTTTCCTCTGAAATATGATCACTGTAATCCTGTAGTAAATAGTTACATGGATTTTTGCTTTAAAGAAGATAGGGAAACTCTGACAGAGTAAGGAAGTGAGAAAACATTGAGAGATACAGGCAGTCCCCGAGTTACAGACATCTGACTTGCGGACAACCCATAGATAAGAACATGCTGATGCAATATCGGAAGGAACATGAAAATAAATAAAAATCTTTAAAGCTCCCCAAATCTTACCTTAAAATGAAAAATTCTGCTGTACTTTCCTTTTCCCCATTTCCCCATCCATGAAGCTGCTCACACGTCTTGTTAGAGCAGTTACTTCCGGAGAACAAGATATCCATTTGGTTAAGAGATCGCTGTTTTGGTGATCTGCTTGGTCAAGACTGCTGACTTGTACAGTACACAGTACTGAAGCAGTTACTGTACTGTACAGTAGAATGGGCAAATGACATTGTGGCTCACTAGGGTCTAGGTGACAGTAGGAGGCCTGGCTGAAAGTACAGGAAAGAGTGGAACACATTAGTGGGTGATGCCTGTAGTACAGAAGTGTGAAGTGAAGCTTAAAAAAAGGTAAGGTTAACATTTCTTGTGTGTGGAACTGTGTATTGCAGTACAGTACAGTACAGTGGAATGTTCCATGTACGTGTTTCAACTTACATACATTTTTTGACTTAAGGACAGACTAAAAAACAGCTTGTGTCTTTAACGCAGGGACTGCCTGTAAAACTGCAGATATTAGTAATCATTATCTTCAATTCACTGTTGTTACCAAATGCCTATACCCAAGTGAGGGAGGAGGTGCATTTTAGTCATTACAGACACATACCTCTGGAGTGCGACACCTAATACAGTAATAGAAATATTTTCTATGATTTACAGCTTAGTGATAAATCAATCAGCATGGTACACAAAAGTAAGGAGAGGATGTAGTGACATTTTTAGATTCATAATTCATAAACTATCATACTAGTGTTATTTGGTAATTGATTGGGGTTAAGGACTGTCCAGTACTTTGTACTGGCAAACTGCATTATTTATGAAAAAGGATAGCAGAGTCTTGAAAAACTGGTATTAATTTTATTTCATTTCTCCATTCACAGAGTTAGAAAATGTTACTTCTTCATGTTAAAACAGAACCACAGCATCAGGTTAGAAGGCTGGACTATTTCCTAGAATATTTTTCTTAGATGTTATTATAAAAATTACTAAAAGACCTTAGGCAGGAATCTGTAAAATCGATCTCATAAACCAGGCTTATAATTATAAATATTTCCTAATCTTAACTTCATTAGTCCTTCCAGTTAATGAAGTTTGTAACTAAGCAAATAAATAAATAAAAAAGAAACAGCACTACCTAGAAAACTAATTAATTCAATAATGCAATGTGATTAACATAATCAAAAGGTGTGCAAAGATTTAGAAATGTAAGATCAAAAACCGAATATGGCCACCATGTTTAATCCACTGTGAATAAATATTATTTTGTCATTATTTTGCAAGTACATACAATGTACATATTTGGTTATAGTTAGAATGGGCACTTGAATGAGAAATGTTTGTAGAATGTAAAATAATTGTATGTCTTTATTGGCTGAATAAGTCTACAGTGTTTATTAAAAGATTAGCAAATGGGTTGGAGATTAAGTATTTTAGCATAACTAATTAGTTAATCTAAATTCTTGAGAGACCCTCCTTTACTACATACTGTCTTCTGCTCATTTTCCTGGAACTGAACAAAGCTTTAAGTCCTAACCTGCATTCCAGAAGTGTTTTACTTGCATACAGTTCCATCTAGGGAAAGTTAAGTACTTTGATTGCTGAATCCCACTTAAGTTATTTTCAGTGACCACTTTTGTTTCCTGCTTTTATTCAATTCTCTAACTTTTTCTGTAGCCACCTTGGTGGATATGGGCATTTTGACAAAATGTAGCAATTATCTCATGTTTACTGACAAACACTTAATACTTAAAGAATCAGACACAGTATGTGAGAGGTGTAATTACACAATGACACTGGAGGCTAAACTCTTGCATACAAGTCCACATCAGGTTGTTGAAACCATGCCCACAACACCCAGCTTACATAGTGTGCAACACACACACACACACACACACACACACACACACATATATATATATATATATATATATATATATATATATATAGACTAACATATGCTGAACCACTTAAAAGCAATCTTCTTAAAGAACAAAGATCACCTAGACCACCTGCTGTCAAAGATATGAATAAACAAGCCCACAAGCACTTAGAAAAAACAACTAACACCACATATACTGTCACTCTCAGTGGAACCCCAAACACTAAACCCCTTTGGCAAGCAAACACACTTTCCAGGACTCTCATCATAGGGGACTCCATTGTAAGATATACTGATGTCCTTCTAACCAGGGTAAACAAGGAGAAGATACCTGTTAGGTGCTTATCTGCAGCTGGGATCTGCCATATCATGCATGTACTCAAGTCATTATACCACAGGTACCATTATGATTCTATCATAGTCCGTTCAAGTGTAAATTACTTGAGATGTACCTCCCTGGACTATATAAAGAGAGACATCATGGATTTCAACAACTGGCTGTCTCTTCTGATATCATTCTATGAGGATCCAGTATTTGTCAGCTTGGGATAACATGGTCAACAGACCATATCGCTTTGCTAAGGATGGTCTGTACCCTTCCCCTCTAGACTTTTGAATGCCAACTAAGGCTTTGTCCAACCCCCACAGTTCTTTTTTAGGCAAAGCCAAATAGACAAACATACTGACATAGCAAAATCAACTCAACAGAACCTCAAGGTGTTAATTCTCAATGGCAGGAGCCTAAATAAAAAACTACACTCCTTCCAAGCCCTCCTCACATTAGAGGATACAGATATCCGTGCAGTTACAAAGACATGGTTTAAAGAGGAAGAGAGTATCCCTGCAGTGCCAGGATTCAGTGCCTTCCAAACTTTTAGACCAGTAAGCAGCCATTAGATATATCAAAATTAACTTTGTTGATCATGCTTGATACTGAATGTACATAATTGCAAACTGTACCTTATACTGTATCTTTTACTTTTGTATCCTTCCTGTATTATGGAGCTTTTCTCCCTGGGCCTCCACTGAAAATGGGCACATTTGGGCCCAGTGGACTTCCCTAGTAATCAAACGGAAATAATAATAAATAAATAAAATAACTGCACAGACAATGGCTAAAGGTGGAGTTGTCACAATAAACATCAATAACAAGCATACCTCTAGGGTGGTCAAAAAGTCAACTCTCCAAGTCTCATCTTCCCTGGTAAGGTACGAACATAAAGCTGTGCCCTTCCAAATCAAAATCAACTCCATAATGCCATTAAAACCAATATCAGCTAGGAAGTATTCAAAGGCAAATTACCTGTTATTAAGTGATTGTTTGTCAAAATTCAATATCCCTCCAAACTCCAAGAACACAGCAGCCTTTGCTGAATTGCTCCCATAAACTTTGTTCAATCATATCAATAACTGCACAGAGATTGATGTACTTAGCAGAAGTAAGCCCAGAACTAGCCTCAGAAGCAAACCACCCTGGTGGCATCCCAAATTGTACAGGATATAAAACAAAAGGAAAAAAATATGGCAAAAGTAGGAAGAGTAATTCTCAGAAAGATAAAAAAACTCCCTCATCAAAGTAAACAGGCAACTAAGAGGACTAATTAGGTCAAGCAAAATCATCTTTGAGGTTAAGATATCCTCCCAAATGAAAGATAACGACATGGTCTTCTACAACTATGTCAGAAATCTCAGAAAGGTCTAATACAGACAAATAATTGGTGCAAAAGCCATGGCTTAACTGAATACCATTAAATGCATTATCATATCTTTTGGGATGTCTGCCAACCCAGTTAACTACATCATCAACAAAACACCCTTAAAATTTGATTCATTAGTCAAAGATTTGGGAACTCATGTAGATAGTAACCTGGCCTTCAACCAACATGTGTCCAATGTAGTAAGAAATTCCTATCATGTTGCTCAACTTATAAACAAGGACATGCCATCTAGGTCCAGAGTGGTCATCATACTAATGTACTTGGCCCTCATCAGGCCCATTATAGAATATAATGCCCCTTTTGGTATGTACCTGACCAGACCATGTAGCAACTGGAATGTCCACAAAGGTTCTTTAAAAAAGAATCCAGAGTGTAAACACAATGTCCTACTCTGATTACCTCACAGCCCTGTCTCTTTTCTTGGTTTCATACAGACTTCTGAGAGGTGATCTTCACCTGCCATACAAGGCATCCATGGACTCTATTCTGATGAATCTTTTGCACATTTTCAAAGCAAACAGACATGTTGTAGAGACAGATATATTTCTCAGTGAATTCTCATTCTCTGGAACTTGTTCCCCATCCATGTGAAGCAGAGTTCCTCCCTATCCTTATGGACCTGTGGATGTATAATCAGGAATTCTCTCCCGGCCTGGAGTCAATGCCTCTGATGGACAGAGGCAGTCAGTATATAACCCGCTATAAATAAAATATAAATTGAATTTATGGGTCACATTTGGGTTGCACAGTTAGGCTTTTAAGGACCCTAGTGGTTGTTAGCCTAGTATACACCTATGAACCTATTAAACTACATTATTCAAAAAAGTTAATTAAAGTTAAAAATGTGCATGCTGACTAGACACTGCTCATTGTAAAAAGAAAAGCCCACCCAACAAATGAATGAAAAAAATCATAACATTTTGCATGGCTGTAGTTGCTAATAGAAAAAACAATTGTCACCACATTCTCTGCTGTCCTAAGTGGACAAAAGATAAAATATTATAAGTAAATAAACAAAGTCACCTGAAGGATGACAGGAGCTCACCAGCATGCCCATGTTAATAGTCAGACACATACTCAGTCCTGAGTCCCTTAAATGAAAAATGTAAAAGTGGCATGAAGTGCACTTAACCTAATATACCATGCACACCTCACCAAATGCATGTCTCACACACTCACTGCACATTAGAAGGTCATCCTCTCCTGCTTAAAATGATGAGAAAATGCTACAGAAAGTTACCAAAGACAATTCCATTATTTAAAAGGAAAGAATTTTTTTTCTTTTTAAATAGTGGCATTGTATAATTTTAATAATTTACTCTGTCTGTCTGTAATATTTATTCCTAAATGGCTTTTTTGTTTGATCATCCTAGACAAAGATAAACCAAGCACTACTCAGACTCAGTCTACACCAAAAAATACACTGCCACAGTTTGGATTCCCTCACAAAGTTCTTTATTTGAACAATTCCACACACGCTAAAAGATTGAGCGCTTTCTTCCCTATGCCCAGGGATTTCATCAGAATCTGTATTTAATACCATTATCCCCTTTTATATACTCTATAACAATGATGACATCACTAATTAACCACTAAAAAATTGTATTTAAAGTGCAGTTAAAGTGCATTTAAAGTGCCCCATACTTCAGTTTAAAACCTTCTATTATAAAAGGCTTAAAACATTCTATTAAAATGCATAACAATTCTCTAAAAACATCTTTTATTCACATAAATATCTTCCATTCCTTCTACTCAGACTCAGCCATAAATCATACCCCTCAACCCTCAGTATAAGATTTCTGAACAGAGTCAAAAATAATGGGGGGCAAAGTCTGAAAATAAGGGAGAGCTATCATCTGAGGAGGGAGCTGCTTCATCCTGCTGGGTCATGCTAAGTTGAGAATGCCGGATAGCACAGTTGTAGCATACAGGCTGAAGATGATTTGGTGAACAGATCAGCATGGTCATCCTGCAGTTTTAATGTAACGTGGATGCAAACAGCACTAGCCAGCTCTGCGGTCTTCATTTTTTATAATGATCATTGACTGACATACAATCAGATTAATATGCATCCTATACATCCCTATCTCCCACTGCATAGTGGCTATGATCCCTTGCTCTTGTGTCTGTCTCCTTTAGTTATCTGGTTCTAATGGTAAACTTGAATAAATAGTCCAATAGTACATGGTTGTCTAGGAATACAGGAAATTGTTTCAAAATCAGATACATATTTCACAAAAAAGAAACATATTTTGTATTGATTGAAGCTCAAATAATGAGAAATGTGAGTTTCTAACTTCATATCCTTCAGAAAATGCTTGTTATTTCAAAACTAGTTATACTAGCAACTTTCTAGGTATGCAAGAGTTATATTTAAAGTCTGTTCATCATTTGAAGCCCTCCTCTGATTCTTAAGCATATAGATTTTGAGATGCAGTAATTTGCACTATATAACTCTCACAGCAGTGAGCTGAAAAACATTTTTAGGTCATCATGCTTTTATTTTTTTATCTGATCACTAGGTATGGTGTAAGTAGTCATACAGGGGGAAGTGATTGATGTGTGTGTGTGTGTGTGTGTGTGTGTGTGTGTGTGTGTGTGTGTGTGTGTGTGTGTGTGTGTGTGTGTGTTTTAGTGAATGGGGGGCATGATCATAAGAACCATGCTCTTTGGGTACAATTTTTGGTTTTCTTGTTATGTTGATTGTTGAGAGTACATGTATTATTTAGTTGTGAATAAACTGGACAGTGTGAAGTCTACAAGATTAAGGTTAATATTTTTATTTTAGCTTGTCTTTTGCAATTGTGTGGGTGTGCATGCACTGTGTTTGGCTGGAATAGTTTTTCTGACACTTACTGTAGATTAATAAAACTGTGAGCAGTTAATGAACTGCTTCCTACACTTCAGAGTTTGAAATGTTCAGTCTTCATTTGTGTATTGTGAGACCATCATCAAGTCTCTTCACCAGCCAGTGCTCCTGGGATACCATAAAAAGGGATAACTGCATCCAATGTGTCATTCCAGGCTAGTAAAACATTTGTTGCGCATTTCCTTTTGAAGCCTTCCACCCTTCACATAGCTGCTAATCAATGTTTCACAGTATGCTGTTTGACTATAAATCCCAAAAGTTTGTTATAATTTAGGGGCTTGGTAGTTGTATTTCCAATAAATTCCATTTTCTTTGAAACTCACATTTATTGTTGCTCATGCTAAGAATGCTTACATTGTAAGAGTTTTTGTTCAGCAATTGTCTGTCAAATCTAAATCATTGTGATCACTCTAAACACAAATATTAAACTAGTATACATGCTGATAGGTCTGATTGTTTTTTATGGTGACTGGCTATCTGGGTATCGATAGTTGTGTAAAGAGATATTGGTATGGTTGGAGAAGGACCCAGTCCATTACTCTGACTATGGTCCTGTTTGACCACCATCCATCTCTGGGGAAGGGCTAATGCATAAAACTGATTGCTTTAATATAATATGCAACTAATATATTGCAATTTTACTTAGGTAGACTGAGATGTCTATATATAATTATTTGGTTTGTGTTAGGTAACATTTTTATGAGTGTGGCAGGCAGACTTGGCCAATGTCTTGAAGTTTAAAAGCTGATTACACCAAAAATTTTAAACTGTGTGACTGTGGCCCTTATTCATCATGCTCCAATAATGGAAAATAAGGGATCAAAGCAGAGAAAAGACAACTTTAGTCATGGGACAAATTATGTCCTTATGGCCAACCTTAGGACGTATGGGAAACTTCTATTAGGAAAAAGGCTGCTCAAACAAGCTGAGAGGACCAAAGCCTGGAATCAAGTATTTTATGACATCAGTGCAGTGTGTAGCAGACAATGAGCATTAGCACAGTGCAAGAAAAGGTTAATGTTATAGAAGGGCATACTGAAAACAAAATTCCTGTACAACAGTGTGTGTGTGGTGGTCTGACAATTATTCAGCTAACACAAGATGAAGAGTATCTTCTATCCATCTGTGGGGATGACTATAACACAGAAGATGGTGGCACAGGAATAATCACAGGTGGTGTGGACACTGACTATAACTGATGTCTGCAGCAGTAACACTTGCCTGCTTGTGAAGGCTGGCTTAAAAACAGTAGCATGTATTTATATAGACAAATGAATGCTTGCAAGGAATAAAAACAAGTGACAATTAGTTATTAATGTATGATCCTTGTACACAGTGTAGAATGGCAATGAAGGCAGTGTATATGGTAAGTGTCCCACTTACCCCTTTATACGCATACAGTAGTGTATGCTATTTCATTATCAATAATGTTTTCAAATATTTTACAGGATCAGCATCATAAATAAATACTTCCACTATACCAATAAATTTGAATGATAGCAGCAAAACGAGTGTCCGTGATGAAGATGATGATGATAACACAGTTACATTTACAAGGCAGCCTGAGGAAAGTGAAAGGCAGACCCTATGTTTAATGTCAGAATCACAGAACTCATGGTATGTTACTGACTCTGCAGTAAGTGACAGTACACCGCAAGGTCACAAACATTACAAATCACCTGTGTACACGAGGAACAACCATGCACCTCAACACCAGTATTGTCAAATCCAGAATAATACTTTCAGGATGATGGCAGACATTCAGAAGTAACAGTTTTCACAGAGACACCTTTGCAAAGGAGTGCCAGGTGCAAGATTTTGTTACAGTTATCCCAGGAAACATGTAAAGTATTGACTACCCAACAGGAAATGTGCCTTGACATAGTTAGGGCTCACAGCACTGCACTGCCACATCAAGTCAGCTGGAAATGGTTAGAGTCCTCCAGGGTATGAGTGAGGATTTCCAGCACTACTTTGAAATAGCAGAGACTAGGGATAATATCATGGTTATACTGAGGTGAAGTATGGTGCACAACAAGCATCAGTGGCCACCTATGTTTGTACACTTGTTTGGACATATCAGAGTCAGGTTTGCAAGATGAAGAGGACACAGTATTGTCCAGACATGTGGGGTAGATCACATGAGAACATAATTGCTTCTCAGGAAAGTAATGTAAGTAGTGTAGGTGAACATGCACAGTAATATATTGCAATAGATGTCATGTAGGTCATGTCGGTGTTCATTTATACCTAGCATAACCTCTCATTCAAAGTCATAACCATGGTGAGGCATCACTGTCAGATCAGTGTCTGCAGAATCACCTGCATCAAGTTGGTCATGACATCAGACCAACTTTCCTTACAATTCTCATCGTAGCTATTTTTCAAAATCTTTTTAGCATCACCTACACTAGCTTTATGTGTATGACTCATTTGATCTTGAACTACCATGAATAATGACTGATAGTTCTGTAAGATAACAAACAATCAAAAAATGGAAGGAAGGAAGAAATCAACTTTGCAAATGTATGTGATTCTTAGCTGTAATCGTGCTACTTTAACCATTAAGAGAAGGTGAAAGAAATCTGTATGACGTGTCATCACAGTCAATAACAGCAATACTATACGCATAACCATTGTTGCAGGTGGCAGTTACCGACAGAGTAAAAGTATTAATATACAAACATTTTCAAAACAAATATAAAAGAATAACAGATTAAAATGAGCATCCTACCATGTAAACTTACAGTGCTTGCACTTCCCCTTAATCACTGTACAAATTAAATTTTGTATCTCTGAAGTCAAAAATGATTGTGTATCACAATATTAAAATATTGCAATAGATGTCATGTAGGCCATGTCTTTATTTACTAGGATAACCCCTGGCTGCTGTGCGCTCCTGGCCCTTGGGTTTTCTACCTTTTCTGTCTTGCTTTATTTTGTCCATTCTCAAGCTATCCAACTGGTCAATGCTCCAATTTGAGTTAGGAACCCACCTGCAACCAAGGACCCTTCCCAACTCTGCAACTGTTTCTGCACCCTATAAGGTTCCCTGTGCTATTCCATGAAAAGAAAGAAGAAAGTATGTGTTTTCTTACACTGGCTGTTTAAGTGTAGTATCCTTGGACTGTATAGTCTGTAATTAAAGGCTTCTCAGCCAGGTAAGCCAGCAGCCATACCCCCCCCCCCATACCCTCTAGTTAAATCCAGCCCCTGTCTGCCTTTTATATCCTTCCTTTGCTAAACTGAGTGACCTATAACTCTAGACTAGCCCTCTCCAGGCAATACTACTATGTATTTTAAGTTCCTGACCACTAAGTGGCACCCTTAACCAGTCCTTATCCTTTTGACTTTCCTGACTACTGTCTTCACACTGTTACTATAGTTCTCTCTTACACCTTTTGTCTTGCTGTAATCTCCCACTATTCTCCTTGGAATTCTTCCACTATACTTCTCATTTATTCTTCAACTACCCTAACCTAACTTACCTTTATCAGTCAGCAATCCGCTGATTGTTCTCCTTGCCTGTTTCACTCACTGGTCTCTTCCCACATACCGTGACCTGTTTATATCTCACACTATTAACTTATTTTCTTTTTTTCTGCTATATTTTCCCCTCACCTTACAATCTCCCTGCTTCTACTACACTGCACTGCCTTTCCTTTCCCCATCCTCCTCTCATACCTAATCTATCGGACCCCTTATCCTCTTTCCCACCCGCTCTCCTCTAGCCCCTCCCAATCATGTTTTACCTGCTTTTCCCTCCCCCCTGCCTACCTCACATCCTCTCTAATCCCATAAAGACTACCTGCCCTTCCTGGTGCCATCTTTATTTACTAGGATAACCCCTGGCTGCTGTGTGCTCCTGGCCCTTGGGCTTTCTACCTTTTGTAAGTACTGTATATTTGAACTGTGCATTTTGATATTTGTTGTTGAAAAAAACATATCTGGTTCCTCACAGGACTGCCGCTTTGCTCATATACCTGCTTACTGCTGCTGGCTGGCATGTATCTCTGTGTCCTGCTGATAATTGGCGTTTCCCACATGGAGCAGCACTAGGGTAACTTAAGGTAGCCCTAACTGGCTCACATATATCTATATTTATATTTTCTCTGACTGTCTAGCTGTCTATTCTCACTGAGAGGTTCCATATGTCCCTAGGTTTTAATGCTGAGGTTGGAGTCTGCTTCGCTAGGAAAATAACATTTACAGCTCCTGCGGCACTAATATAGTGCTCTGTAGCAAACTTATATCCTTAACTCGGTCTTGTTCTATGATTCTGCTCCTGCTATTTTAGTGAAACCTGTACAGTATCATAGACCTTATTAAAGAGTATCTACTTTCAGATCCTTTTCTTTAATTTAATCCTGCACTCCTAACTACAAGAGCAGACATAGGTGTTAGCTTTATTTTAGTATCTACTACCCGCTCGGTATGCGCGCTTACCAGAGGACGCACATACATTAGCTGCTTGTAAGGAACTCCTTTGAGTGGGGACTTACAAGGTAGATTACTACCTCTAGCTTCAAGATGCTTTTTGCCATAGATCTGCATTACCTGCAAAGGCATACCCTAGGCCTGACTTTAAGGATTCCTGCTTACCCTGCTAAATCAACGAGTGGTCAGAGGAGTATTTCCCAACATACACATGCATGCCCATTTACCGGACAATGCAACACACATAGCTACACACGCAGCATGCCTTCTAGATACCCCCTGGTCTTTTTAACTGCATAGAGTGCACCGACGACTACCTAACGCACCTAGGCAGACTCTCGGCCATAATATGAACTTGTCCTGTAGCTGTGTAGTTATTTCATAATAACTACCTTCTTTTTTATTGGCTTTCCGCATTTAATTGCTGTATTCACATGGGCTTCTTATTTTTCAGATGTGCATGCAATGTGACATTGACTAGCTGTTGCCAAATTAACACTGTATGATATGATTGCTTTAAATGTTGTATGCTGACTGTTTTGTAACTTCTATTAAAACTGTTTAATAGTACCTTTAATGTACTATAGTACTTTTAACTTTGTAACAGCTGTATGTTGACTGTTTTGTAACAACTACATTAACTGTTTAATAGTATTGTTAATGACTGCAGTTGCTCCTTTGGTAGTTTTAGAACAGTGTTTTCCCTACTTTAGTTACAAGAAGCTAGTGAAGGATATATCGTAACTGCAATTCTGTGTGGGTCTTTGGTGTTCAATGCTCTACTTTAACATGTTTCTCTTGTCAAATGAACCAACCTTAGGATATAGACCATACTAGTTTGTCATATATCCTTTAGTCTTCAACATTGATGTATCCCTGCTCATCTGATGAATGTGTTTTTATCCTTTTCCTAAACTGTACCTGCGTTGAGGACTGCATGCATATTGTGGCTGCTTATGTGTACTTGCTTGGGTACTTGTGACTAAAATACCTACTTACTAAGGTTTTTGTTTCTTCTCTCTCCTTGCTAGCTGTCTTGATTTATTTTGTCAATTCTCAAGCTATCCAACTGGTTAACACTCCAATTTGTGTTAAGAACCCACCTGCAACCAAGGACCCTTCCCAACTCTGCAACTGTTTCTGCACCCTATAAGGGTTCCCTGTGCTATTCCACGAAAAGAAAGAAGAAACTGTCGATTTAGTTTGTCCATTCTCAAGCTATCCAACTGGTCAATGCTCCAATTTGAGTTAAGAACCCACCTGCAACCAAGGACCCTTCCCAAATCTGCAACTGTTTCTGCACCCTATAAGGGTTTCCTGTGCTATTCCACGAAAAGTAAGAAGAAAGTATATGTTTTCTTACACTGACTGTTTAAGTGTAGTATCCTTGGACTGTATAGTCTGTAATTAAAGGCTTCTCAGCCAGGTAAGCCAGGAGCCATACCACCCCCCCCCCCATCCCTGTAGTTAAATCCAGCCCCTGTCTGCCTTTTATTTCCTTCCTTTGCTGAACTGAGTGACCTATCTAACTCTAGACCAGCCCTTTCCAGGCAATACTACTGTGTAATTTAAGTTCCTGGCCACCAGGTGGCACCCTTATCCAGTCCTTATCCTTTTGACTTTCCCAACACCCAAGAATAACTCATTCTCCTGACTACTGTCTTCAACTACACCAACCTAAATTACCTTATCAGTCAGCAATTCACTGAGTGTTCTCCTTGCCTGTTTCACTCACTGGTCTGGTCTCTACCCACTTCGTTTGCCCTGCGGGCTCCCTCCGCTCCCCTACCTGCCCTCAATTCCCACGCACCCCCAGTGGTCCTACATTTATTTCTCTAAAACCACACCCCCATCAAATCTGATCCAATCCAGCGGATCATCTAATTACCACTCTCAACCCTTATTAATCACAACACATTACCTAGTATTACCCAACCTCCCATCCCTCCTTCTTACATCATTTCACTGATTAATTTATCTCCTAACCTGCTTATACTTCTTTACCTCCCATTCTTCATCCACTGTACAATCTTATAAAATGGCTATTTTAACCACTCCATACCAAATACAAATACTACTCTTATTATCACTTTTTCCTCCTCTTACCATTGCCTATCTTCTAACCTCCTTTGAACAAACATTATACGTCTCCATATCCTTCCCCTCCAATCATACTTTAACACTAACACTCCCTACCTCCCAAAACTTCATAAACACCACATACAAACCCTGCTACCTACAAGCCAAATATCATAGACTAGCACACATTAGGTATACCATTCTAAATATTAGAAAGTTACTTGACTATTACTACAAGCCTTGGTACCCTATAAATAAAATATACCTCCACTCCTTACTAGATGGGGACATCCATCACAACCCTGGCCCAAACACCACACGTCCTACTGACAATTGCAACTCTAACAATAGTAAATTCCTGGCCCCTACTAAACCTTCTAATTCTCTCTATATAGCTCATATTAACATACGCAGCATCAATAATATCAGCCACCTCCATGCCCTCCTAGATGTCCACCTATTTGACATCCTATGTTTATCTGAAACATGGCTAAAGCCTACAACCAAAGACAATGAAGTCACCCCACCTGGCTACAATATTCTTAAACTAGACCACACAGCCAAAAAGGGAGGAAGGGTAGCAATCCTTTATAAAACAGGGCTACAAATCAGCACTGCAAACCTTAAACCACCTTCTGACAATAATGCTGAAATCCTCATTTCTAAATTGCAGGTTAACTCATGTAAATCCATATACATCATCTGTATCTACCTCCCCCCAGGAAATAACATTAATACCATTGAAAATATCCTTAACTGGCTCTCTATTAATATCCCACAAGAAACTATAGCCCTAGGAGACTTTAATATAGACTGGAACTCCTGTAGTAATGTACACCCTACTACCCACATTAACCTATATGGCTTTTCACAATATATTAACTCCCCTACTAGAATTAACAAACCTAATAACAGAGAAAGTACCTTAGACTGGATTCTGACTAATACTCCTCACCAAACATACAGAGTAGGTATCCTCCCTGATGACTCACTAACTTATATTATCAGTCATAAAACCAAACTAACTTTTCCAAACACTTTCAGGACAATACGCACCAAAAAGTATTTTAACCCTGAACTCTTCCTAACATAACTTAGACACTGTAATTGGTCTCCACTTAAATCACTCCCACTTAACGAAGCTGTGGAATACTTCAATTCCACATTCTTAGCCATCCTTGACCAACATGCCCCAATTTGCTCTGTTAGAAATAAAACTAAGCCTGGCTCTCAAACACAACTAGGCAAAAATTCCTTCAGAGAAACAAATCTTGGGCTAAATGGCATAATACTAAGGATGCTACAGATCACCAAACCTTTAGACAACTAAGAAATCTTGGAAAAAAAGCCATCCTCTTAGACAAAAAAGACTATTATTACCAAATACGGCAAACTTACCAAAAAAACCTCACAGAAGTTTTGGAATAGCATCAACAAACTACTATACCCAGAACAATCCAGCACACCTAACCCACAAGGCATTAACCATGAGATTCCCACTTATACTGCTAATGCCTTTAACTCTTTCTTCACACAAACCATCCAAACTCTTGCTAGTCAACTTTCTCCAGATACCTCAAGACTGCCTACTACTATGACAAACCCACCTCCACCTTTTCGGTTACAACCAGTTTCTACTTCCTTTATCTGCTCCCTTCTCCAAAAACTAAAACCTACCACCCCCTCAGCCGACCAACTCCCAGCAGAATACCTGCAAAAAGGGGCTAAAGCCTTAGCCTATCCCATCTCCATTCTTATTAACTGAACCATAAGTGAAGGTACCATCCCATCTATCTGGAAAATTTCTCATATCATCTCACTACATAAAGGTGGGAACTCTTATGACTTTTCTAACTACCGTCCTATAGCTCTACTATCTCCCCTAGCAAAAATAATGGAGAAATGCATCCATAAGCAACTACTTATCCATCTACTCCAAAATAACTTACTTGCCAACTGTCAACATGAATTCAGACCTTTCCATAGTACCACCACTGCCCTCCTATCCTTCACAGACTGCATTAACAAAAACCGGAACAACAATACTCTTTCCTCTGCAGTCTTTATTGATTTATCTAAAGATTTTGATATGGTCAATCACCAGCTCCTCATAAATATACTGAAATCCCTTTCACTTGAACCCCTAGCGATAAATTGGTTCAAATCTTACTTAGAGAATAGACAGCAGGCTGTGCTATGGGACAATAAAATATCTAACCACCTTCCCATTTCCCTTGGTGTTCCTCAGGGCTCTATATTAGGCCCACTCCTATTTTCCATCTTTATCAATTACCTTCGCTCTTCAATTCCTCATACCACCTGCATTCAATACACAGACGACTCTACAATAATCTGTTCAGCCACTTCTCCAACTGACCTACTGTCCCTTACTCAAAATGCATTCTGTACTGTAGAACAATGTTTTTTAAACTGCTGCCTCCTCCTAAACCCCCCAAAAAATAAACTTTTACTGTTCACACCAACCCGAAAGTCCACCATAATAAACTTCTCTCTCACATCTAATAATGGCACTCTCATATCTTCTGAACCTACCACCAAACTTCTAGGTATAACAATAGATAGTAACTTTAACTTTGATATTCATATAAACAGCACAGTTAAAACAATCAACAAAAAATTAGGATCCCTCTATAGAATCAAACCCTTTCTTACTCCAGTAACAGAACCGCTATAGCCAGAACTCACGTAATCTCCACTCTACTCTATGCTTCACCTATCTATACTAACTTTTCTAAGAACAACCTAAATAAACTGGCAATCTCCTACAATAATATTGCCAGATTTGCAACTGCCTCTCTTTTTAGAAGACATCACTGTCTTAATCTAAAGCAACTTGGATGGCTTGAATTTCCAAACCAAGTTCTTTTTCACCAGCTTACTATAGCCCATAAAACCCTTTACCAACCCACCAACACTCCAATACTCACTAGCATTATTACCCCTTACAACAATCTTAAGAATTTATGCTCCTCAAACAAAATACTTATCAATACTTGCAAAATCAACAACTTGGCAGGAGAATCCCTCTTCTCTAATGCTGTTGGAAAGCACTGGAATCTTTTACCCACTGAACTCATTTCTCTGTCTTCATTAACTCTTTTTAAACAGAAGCTAAAACTATTCCTACATACCCACTGGTTATGCCCCTGTACTAAGCCTGACTAACTTTCCTCCCTTACACTAATGCATTCTCCTCACCTTTATAGACTTACCCTTAAGAAACCAAAGACTATGTCATGATAACTAAAATATATGTATATATGTATATAGTAACATCTCTTGTATATTTACCTATTACTATTTGAGTTATGCTTATGATGAGTACTGTATTTTATATTACCAATAGATGATTAAGTTTGAGTGTTGCAACCTTTTATATTGTTTATTATATCTGTCTTGGAACTTATCTCCCCTTTCTTTTTTGTATATATCTTGGAGCTTTTCTCCCTGCGCCTCTACTGAAAATGGACATGTATCCAGCTAGACTAGCCCGGTCAACAAATGTAAAATAAATAAATAAATAAATAAGCTGATGTGCAGTACCACAACAAACAGAATTTGAGAAGAAATGGAATAATGTAAAAACAGTATAGTATGTTCTTTTTAAATTGCCATGCACTAACTCATGATATATTGAAATGTTGAGTACTTCCATACTTAAGTAAAGTACTACAGTAGGATTTAATCAAAACAGAGAAAAATAATGCCTTACAACATCACTGAACAGGAGTAAGTGAGCAACCAGGTGTGACTTTAACTAACAATAGTATAAATAAGAATGTCAGATGAATGGTGATAGCAAACCATGCACAATACAACATAGCTCACAGATATCACCACATGCATCAACTATACTCAATGTGTTTTTTTTTTTTTTTTTTTTACAAACAAGGAAACACTAACCTGAATATCATTGTCCACAGTTCTGGACTTGATGCTGCCTCTTTACCTGCACAGTCATATGTCATGCGCATGCCAAATATGGGGACCTTTACTACTGCTGCCAGCTGGTCATGATTAGTTATAGTGTCTCTGGAACTGGGAGCTGCAGTGAAAGCATGGGTCATTTCACCAACAGACTGGTGTGTGATCATGTTATGCAGAATGCAGCAAGCAGGAAACATCCAACACACAGTAGCTGGGTCATACTGACAGGCACCACCAAAGTCATCCGGGTACCTGAAATGTCTTTTCAGGAAGGTGGAAACCTTCTCAATGACAGTACATGTCTGGGACTGGTATGTGTTATAAGCCTCTGCAGCTCCACTTGGATTCCTCACTGATGTCATGAGCCAACTTCACATGAAAAACAAAATAAAAGAAAAATGAAAACAAAAAGTTTACTATTCAGCAATACATTTCAACATGAATAACTACTTCTATACAATACAAAAAAAACCCCTTATTTTTCCACTTACCAACAAGACATCCTACCATGCAGGAAGAGGTGGTATAATGAGCTGGTGTGGCAGATATTTCATTCATGTGCACTGTCATGATGCTTGCCAGAAATATTGGTGAATCACCCCTATGCATCACACACTACCTGGCAATTGATGGAATGGTAGCATCTGCAGCTGTGATAATGCTCACACTGTAGACCAGAAGGGAGCCTAATTGTAACGTGTGCAGTC
This sequence comes from Protopterus annectens, assembly GCF_019279795.1. NCBI lineage: Eukaryota > Metazoa > Chordata > Ceratodontiformes > Protopteridae > Protopterus > Protopterus annectens. Next base: position 1,951,311,448 of record NC_056735.1, read on the forward strand.
TTTTCCACCGAACACTTTATTGAAACATGCCACCTGATAAAAGGCACTCATAGTCCTGGCTGCATCCTGAGTTGACACCAAAAATAGACATACTGATCCACACATGCCAAGAGTATATCCAGGAACTGCTGTAGTATTTTAGATGCAGAAGCCTGTGGGATCCCCAAGGTGTCCCCTCTCTCTCTCTCCAGATGGTCCCCTTGGCAAGTATAGTGAGGGCTGTACATACCTTAGTGTCCACAGGGATAGGATGTCCACACTATGGGTATCAAACATACCCACTAAGATCCTTATAATGTCCCAGTCTACTCTGAACCTATCAATAATTTCCTGAATTTCAGTTATAATGAGTTACCCTTTGTTTATATTGCCACCTTCTGGGAGTATGTGGTTTTGTCTCAGGCAAGGCAAGCAAGTCACACCTGGAAATTGCAAAACTAGCATCATGTGACAACTTTCTTGCAGACTGCAACCCATTATCTAACGTATCTTTTGACAGTGCAAATAAACAAGAAAGAATTGCAAATGGTGTGGAGAATACTTCAAAAGCACACACTGAGTTATATCATTCCTCATTTACATCTATTAGTACATTTTGTAGGATCATTTGAGTAAATTACCTATATGAATCACAGCTCATCTGCTATCATTCATGGACATGGCACATAGCCTAAATAGATTTGTGTAAATAACTAGGAATATCACGCAAGTAATGCACTCCATTAGCAATGCAGTTTGAAATTGGCAATCTTGATATATCATCTCCTGTCCTTGATATATCATCTCCTGTCATTGTCCATAGCAAAAACCTATAATACGCTGTTTTGTTCAGACTACTGCTACTACAGGTTTGATAAATATGTCTTTCTGAACATTACTTTACTTATCCACTTCATGGCTTTAATTATATAAAATGTATAAATTAACAGAAACTTTAGCAAACATTAACAAATGCCAAAGGTTGCTCTACTGATGCCATATAAACAGGTTATTCACTAAATGTAGTATATCTGATTGCTACAAGTATTATGACAATGTTTGAACAAATTACTATATGTAATCTGTAGAATGCATCAATGGAAAATATGAATGAATACTATATAAGTCAGTTTGGATGCTATACAATTAATGACACACGTCATAATTTTACAGCAGTCTGTTCACTGTGATGAATTCTAGGTAACAGAGGAAATCAATGTCATACTCTTCTGCAAAAAAACAAACAAAAAAAAAACAAGCACATGTGCAAATATATCAGAATCTATATTACTTAACAGAACAAATATTACAGTAAAACAATGGAAGAATATTTTTCTAACACGCAATAAGAAAAGAAAACCAAGCAAAAAATATGAAATATTTACAGGCTGAAATTCAGAGATGTTAAGATGAGGTGCACACAAGGCACACACAATGAGACCACCTCATGGTAAACTTTCCACTTTCAGAAACAGCCATACTTCAGTACTTCTGTATGAAGATATGCAGCACCATGGTACGTTGTCTCGGCAACCATGCTAAATGCTAATGAGGCATTTTTGGGGAAGACATATGCTAATTCCATGGGCTGCACCATAGAACAGCCTGAAGTAAAATAATTATGCAGCCAAATGATTCAGAGAATTGCACAGCTGCATAACTTAACACAGCCACTACTAGATGCTTTCTGTACTGAACGTAGCCAAACACCAATGTCCATCCATTGCAGTAGAGATAAGAGCAGAAGAGTTTATTGATTAGGTATTGTTAAGGTGCATGTGTCTGTGTGTGTTTGGGGGGATGGTTGGAGTGGCCATCATCCTTCTACACATCCTAGACTAATGAGCAAAGCCAGCAGCATTTAGCTGGGGGACGACTAGCCACAAGGGACAACTCTTTAGACACTGGGTCCAGGGAAACACTGGGCACCATGGATATCTCTTTAAATGTGTGTTAGTGGGGGACTCTAATCACCACAGAGAACTCATCATGCTTTTATACCACTTGAACATTATGAGGATGGAAGAAAACTGTAGCCAACAGGGATAATGTCTCATTCCTTAATGTTACTTAACTATGGGGATGGGTGTTGCACTAACTACCAAGGAGAACTATGTTCTGGTGATGCTGGAAAGCTCCTCTTGAGAGAGTACACTAAAAATTTTTCCCTTAACTCCATGTATACATAATGTGGGTTGAGAATAACATTAGACATCAGAGATAGACTATAGTGCCTTCTTTAAAGGCATTTAACAGAACAAAAAAAAATGGAATAGGGAACCACTACCCTCCAGGGATAACTATTTTGCAATGTGCTTTAATGTCACTTAGGGGTAAGGGAGAACATCAGTCACCAGTTTTAACACTTTTAAAATCATGGCTTAATGGCATACAGGACCAAGGGAGGACACTAGACACCAGATAAAACTGTTAAAAATCATGCCACTTACATTTAATGTGTGTTGGTGAGGAATACTAGACACCAGAAATGCTCTATATATTCTGATTTTAAGGTACTTAATAATAAAATAACAACACAGAGTGGAAAAAAAAACTAGATGCCAGGGACAGTAATAAAAATGTGCCTTAAAAAAATCAAGCTGATTCTAACCATACACCCTTCCACCGAGGAAGTTACACCACTGCACTACCAGTGGATGCCAGGAATGTAGGGATAAAAAGAAAATTCTAAATTAAAAAAGTAAAGTAAAAAGTCAAGAGAACAGCACTAAACCTTGCACCCTTGCCACAAGAGACAGTGACATCAGTGCATTGCACTTACTAATAAATTAGTGCAGCAAGCATTTTTCAAACCTATGTAAACAATTTGTGACATTACTAATTGTCTGAAGCAGTGTATAAGTTACTAGGGAGAGGGACAAGGAACAGGAAGTATACCTCTTATCCTTCCATCCCAGCAAACATAAATACAGCCAACAGTAATAGGCAAACAAAGACAAAGGGATGAATTTTATATATTACTTTTAGAAAGTCAGTAGAACAGCAGCTTTTGCACTAACATATATTTATTGGAGAATATGCAGTGTAAACCTCAAATGTCTGGAATTAATGCCCACCTGTAATCATCCATAATTGATAAAGGCAGGAAAAATGAGACATTGGGGACATTCTTACAACACAGGGACAAATACCAGGTACTTGCTGTGTGTCTGTGTGTGCATGTGTGTGCATGCATGCACTAACGCAATGTGGCCACCACCAGTGTTAACTAAAGCAAAAAAGTGCTGATCTGCATTTTATTTAGTTAGCAGCAATTCAGTGGCATGCAAATTAGTAAATAATAATCCACAGAATTTATTAAACTCCCTGTAGGTTTTGCGCGGATCCTACAAGGACTGTGTTCATGTATGCAATGTTGCTCATCACGAGGTACTGCGCCATGCATATTAATGAGGCGCAGCATGTGTAAGCAAGATTTCGTGGCTTGCACCAGTGTTGCTGGCCGCAAAATCTGTAATATGAATACATATCATACCTCTCAACCTCTTAGTGCAAGAAATGTGGACAAAGACTAAAATAATGGGGGGCAAAGGCCCAAGAGCAGGAACAAATCTTAAATATTGTTCTTATAAAATTAGAAAGTAGCTAGAATAATAGGATTTGTGTTAGCATGCATTTTTCGAAGGATATGAAGTATGAAACTAAAATGCATGTCATTATGTATTGACTTCAATCTTCAGTGATTTTCCAGAAAACCACATATTTTACAAAGAACAGCCCAAAAATATGAGACAAAAATCTGGACAGCCTGCAAAAATGTAGGCGGTTGAGAGGTATGATGTGGATAGCATTTCCGTGTAAGGTTGCAGGCCATGAAAGTGAATTGTATGGCAGCACAGCAATTGCTGTTCTCTTTCTTGAGTTTTCTAAAATAAAATTTGTTTGGGGCACTTCCATAGACTGTTTTCCCTCATTTCAACTATTTCTCAAATGTTTTTTTTGAGCCAGTGTTTGCAAGATGCACTACTTAGCACAAACATGCTTGGCTGTGCTTATTTGGTTTGCACGAAGCACTGCAGTGCACAAACTGGATGAATGGACCACCCAGGTTGCAGACAGGGCCCAGCCAGCAACAAACATAAACCAGATGCATTCAATTAATACTATTGGCCTTCAAGAAAACAAGGTAAACGGTGTTGCACTGTGATTAACAGCAAGAACTTTACAATGAATACTAAGATAGGGAATGCCATAAATAATCCTGTGGTAGCAGGTGTTAAGTGTAGGTCTAGAGTGCAAATGACTGTGGGTTCTAGTACAGGGTCTGCCAACTTTGTTTTACTGTTGTGACATTGTGGATTATACCAATGAAGTGCAACATACACAACCATTTTTTCAGCCTTCTTGTGGCAACAGCTGTAAGTGTGGGACTACTGTACACATGGTCCAGAATTCTAATACAGCATTTTCCATACACTTTTAAAGTTGTTCTACTTTACATTATAGTCACTCTCACTTATAACACTTGACATAGTGTAGCTTATATTAATATTTATATGTATGAGGGCTGAGTCACAAATATTGTGTCAGTTATTTACCTATGTATTTACTTATCTATGTATTGTTCATTTATTATCACAAGTATAAGTGTGGATACACTGTGTACTTGTTCATGCAAGTATATTTGTACTATCTAGACTGACATGGCCCTCCCATTTGACTAACCCATTTACACAAGTGCCTGTATATCAAATAACATTGAAATGGCATTGCTTGCCACTGTTGTGCATCACTTACTATTGCTCATATGGGTCTATATTATGGCGTCAAAACACCGTAACACTGAACCCCTCAATGACGACAAGCATTCGGTGAAATCCACTTCCACGATTTGCTGAATACTTGTCGGGCAAAAATGTAGTTGGCCAACTACACAATGTTGCCCTTTTCTCCACTCAAGTCTGATCTCGAAGTTAGTATATTTAGTTGGGGGGGTCGGGGGCACAGACCACAACATCAGGGGGTGTGGGGACGCAATCCCCCACATGGTGGGTTTGGTTTAATTAGAATTAATTCCGTTGCATTTTATGGCAAGTATTTATTTGCCTGACAAGTATTTAGTGAATTGCGAAAGTGAGTTTCATTGAATACTTAGCGTTGAGGTGTTCAATATTATGGCATTTCAACGTCATAATATAGACCTTGCTCAAACATGTTGCCTGGCAGTGTGCATCCCTAACTACCATGTATGCATAATGCTAAGCAATGTGCAACTTTTTCAAAGGCTGCAAATCCAAAAAGTGCACACTGTCAGTTAGTGCTATATATGCAAATGGCAGGAAAACATCAGGATACAAAGTGCAATTGGCAGGAAGTGCTCTTTCTACATTGAGCTTGATCCTGGTAGGCATGCCTGATGGTTGTAGTGAGGGAGTGTGCTTCCAAGCAACAAAAGTGGGGTGTTTAGGAGTCCAAAGTGTTTATGGGACTCCTAGATAAGGAGGATGGGCCCAGGTTACTGGATGAGACTATTTAGGTTCAGAATACAAATCAGAAGACTGGAATAGTATTGCTGGAGCTTTGACCAGTACTACAGATATCCGCCACACTGAAGTACAATGCTGACATCATTTTGATGACCTCCAGAGGAGGAAACCGGATACCCTTGACCATTAGATCAGGGAATTTAGTATGGAGGACACCCCACAGATGTGTAAGTATCAATTACAGTGACTAATTGTAAGAGTTAAAAACTGAATATAGTCAAGACTGGTATTCATAATGGTATACTGTTCTGTTTTTTCCCCAGCTGCCACAGAGGGAGCAATGAATATGAGATCCCATGCCGAGTGATTGACAAGGATGTGAGAAACGTGTGGTATGACTGCATCACAATAGTACTGTTATTGTAGCGTTATAAGTTAAAGATGGCTTAGTTGGTATTTCATACATTTGTATCAAATTCAGCATGCATATCTCAACTTAGAAGAATGTATACATGCCTTACTCTGTAGCACAAAGAAACAGTTCCATATTCGCAAATAACCATGAGCATGCATCTCTATACTGTAAAAGGAAACTATGCATGTAGTAGTCTGTTGGACAAAATAACAGTACAGTATTAGAGAGTAGACAGCGGTTGTGAGTTCAAATATACAATACTGTTAGGTTTTCATCATTATTGCAATTAAACTTCAGACCTCTATACCACTGGCACAAATGGTCTCCTGTAAAGTGTAATCAGTATAATTGAAACACGCATATGTGAAATATATGCACACATCAAAAATTGCTGGCTGCAATCTGTAGTCCAGTGTCATCTGTTATGAACTGGGTAGTCTTAAAAGTAATAAAGAAATTTGTTAGGCGTTTGTAGTATTAAAAGTAAAGTTAATAGAATAGCGTCAAATAATTGTATCAATGGTTTGTATGTCACATATGAAGTTACCGATGTTCTCCCTTTTTTTTCTCTCACTCCAATCCTTATCTTCTCTTTATTTATTTATTTATTTTTTGTATTTGTTTTTTTTTTCTCCACAGTGTGCAGGTTAGACCTGTCCCAAAGGATCCTGCTGCACCCACTCCAGTTGTCCAGCACATCTGGTACAAAATCTGGCAGCAGCCCCTCTGCTGCACCTGCATTACCTGACTCCTCAGGTAGGTCTGCCCTGGAGGATAGGCCTGTGGTTCGCTTTGGAAGCAGTAGTGGAGGTGGTGATTTTATCACCTGAGAAGAAGTGATAAGGATGGTGCTTAGGATTGTGCACCACACTGTGGTTAAACGTAAATACCAGATGGAGTGCCTGCTCTCCATCCTGGTTCAAAATACAAGAAGAAGATGAAGACACCAGCACTGCAGCCTGTGGCACAGTGAGGTGACAATGATGGCAGTCCAGTGGGAGGATTTGATTCTTACTGCCATCTAGCTTGACATACCTGTGACCTTTATTTCATCACCCTCGCCGCAACCATGGTGTTCACCCACCTCTTGTGTCCTTCACCATCCCTGTGGCATGTCTTGCATTTCCTGTCTGTCAGTGATTACTTCCTCATCTACCCAACTTACCTGCCCCAGACATAACTTCAACCTTTACCCAACATTTTTCTTTCTCTTAAAAAAAAACAAAAAACAAAAAAAGTTGTCCCTTACATAGCTCCCCATTTTGCACACGTCTTCTTGACACCCTTGATTTGGTGCAATTGGCGAAAGTTCAAATTCAGCTAATATTTGCATACATGATCATGTTTTATTGTTGAAGAAATGGATAGCTAAGTTTCTTTCCTACATCCCTCCTGCACATTCCTGCCCTTGTTTCACTTTGTTTTTCCCCCTACTTGCTCCCCATTTTACCACTTTCCTGTCTTCCCCTTTTATTTTTTTTAAAGCATAATTTTGCAATGGTGCACATCCCCCACCATTCTGTAACAATGGTGACAGCAGCAATATAAGTAAATGTATTTAAAAGTATCATACACACTTGTAAAATTACTATCTACACACATAATTGAACCTAGTAACATCTACCTCCAGCAATAATGCATTGACATGTGCTGCCACATAGTCAGTTAAGTAGCAGATGTATTTTATTCAATCAGTAGTAACTTTCACAGTTTAGCAAGGATTTCCTTTTGTCCTCCTCCATGCTTGCTCCCCATATCACCAACGTTGTATCTTCCCCATTAATTTTGTATGAAGCATCATTGTGTGATCGCCATTAATGTTTTATAAAGCCTTATTGCACAATCCCCATATACTTTTATAAAGCATTAGTGCACAATGGTGCACTATCGCTGAACAACACTAATACAAAGTAGTTAAATGTATTAGATAAAGCTGTATTCAGAACTAGTACCATCTAGCCCCAAAAAGCAACTTACCACTGCAGTAAGTGAATTAATACCTGAAGCTAGAGATTTAGTTAAGTAGCAGGTGTATGCACCAGCAGTTAAGTCTGCCATTTGCTATTCGGTTTGTAAAATATACCTGCTACCTAACTTAGACTGTAGCACCATCTGTTAATGCATTTATTCATAGGTTCATAGGTTCATACTAGGCTACCTGCCCTGGGGCATTTATAAGCCTAGCCCGATTGTGTTTGGCTTATGCCACCCCTTGATTTGAGTATACTGTGCCCTTTTTAAAGTTTAGTTTACTGTGCCCCTGTCTAATAGTGACACGGAAGTAATCCTCGGGACAAACCTACGATCCCCCATCCACTCATCAAAATTCTTCTTGAAGAGAGTCAGTGAGGTGCTCTGCCTAACATGAATTGGAATTCTATTCCAGAGCGAAGGGAGCCTCTGGGTTATGAATCTGTCCTTCCAGCATGTTCTATTTATTTCTGTGCTGAGGTTCAAGTCCTTCAAGCTTGTGGCTGTAAGGGATTTAGATTTACTGAGGTGGAGCATGTCCATTAATTCTGGGTTGGACATAGCTTTATATGTCAGGCATAGATTACCTCAAAGAAGGCGGTATGCAACTGAGTAGAGCTGGAGTTTTTTTAACCGAGCAGCATATGGCATCTGTTTGAGTCCCTTGATCCTCCTGGTGAGGTACTTTTGGGGTATTTCTAATTGCTGCAGGTTTCGGGTAAGGTACATCCCAAAGGGGGCATTGTATTCTATGATGGGCCTGATGAGGGATGAATAAAGGGGCACGATTACCTCTCTTGATCTAGATGTGAATCCTTTCATGATGAGGTGGGCTATGTAGAAGGTCTTTCTAACCACTTTGGCAATGTGGTTGTCAAAGGGGAGATTGCTATCAACTTGGGTCCCCATATCCCTAATTACTTTCTCTGTACTTAATGGGTTACCACCTATGTGGTAATTTGTGGGCACATTGTTTTTGCCAAAGGGTATGACTATACACTTTTTGTCATTTAGCTTTAGACCATGGCTCTGGCACCAGTTATCCGTCTCTGCAAGACCTTTTTGAAGGATGTTTGTGTCAGCTGGAGAGTCGATTATGGCACCCAGTTTGCAGTCATCTGTGAACTTGGTAAGCCATAGTCCTCCCACATTGGCCTGTACCTCAGAAAAGTAAATACCAAACAAGAGAGGTCCCAGAACAGAACTTTGTGGGATGCCACTTGTGACCGGTTTCGAGTCTGACATGGCCCCAGCAACTCTGACTCTGTGGGTTCTGTCTTTGAGCCAGTTTGCGACCCATCTTGTGACATAGGGGTTTATATTTAGGCTGGATAGCTTATCTATGATGCCCGAGTGGGGTATTGTGTCAAATGCCTTTGCGAGGACCAGATAGGCTGTGTGGACTACCTTCCCTTCATCTATGGCCTTGGTGACTGTTTTGAAGAAGTTGACCAGGTTCAAAAGGCAGGATCTGCACTTGACGAAGCCAAATTGGGTAGGATCTAGTGTCTGTAGGTCCCCAATGTCTTTGTTTATGAGTTCCATGATGATCCTCTCCATAGCCTTGCAGACTAGGCTAGTCAGGCTTATGGGGCGATAGTTTCCAGGGTCCGCAGAGGTGCCACCTTTGTGGAGTGGGACCACTGTTGCTGTACGCCATTCTTTCGGCACATATCCTGTAGTGAGGCTGAGATTGTACAGCTGTTTTACTTGAGGGATTAGTTCTTCTTGGAGTTCATGTAGGACGATACCCGGGATGCCATCTGTTCCCATGGAAGCAGTGTTTTTTGCTTTGGAGAGGGCGACCTTCTCCTGAGTATCAGAGATATTTGGGAGGCTGCACTCTGCCGGGATAGATACTTGCTCTTTTGGGGGGGGGGGGTGGAGACGTTTGCACTGAACCTGTCTGCCAGGTTATTGGCGATGTCTGTGGGTTCAGTGTATTTTTTGTCATTTAGAATCAATTCAGAACAAGCCTGGGAGTTGCATCCCAGGTTCCTAACATAACTGAAAAAAGCCTTATGATTGTCTTTAGTGTCCTGTGCAATTTTTCTCTCGAAGCTGGCCTTGGAGGATTTTATGAGGGATCGTAATTTTTTGCTAGCACTGATCAGAGATGCCTTCCCTTTTAGGGATTTTGCTCTATCATGTAGTAGCTTCCTCCTTCTGTTGTACAGTTTATTTATGGCTGGGGTCCACCAGACTGGATGCCTGCCTTTGGATGATTGGGTCTTGATTTTGTTTGGGATAGCATGATCCATGAATTCCTGGAGATGTCCGTAGAATGCATTTATATAGGATTCTGCAGTTTGGGCCATAGTTTCCACTGGCTCTGGGGCCTTGAAGGATTCCACTTCAGTTTTGAGAAGTGTGAAGTTCGCTTTTGAGAAGTTTTTCACTGTGGTTTTCTGGGCTGGGGGTGGGGTCGGGATGTGGATATCCAGTGAAATTAATTTATGGTCTGATCTTACCAATGAGGGATATACTTCTGGTATGGAGCATAGAGTCCCCATGTTGATAATGATCAGGTCTAGTATGTTTTCCCCTCTTGTGGGAGTGGTGACTAGTTGTTCCATAGCATTTGAGTTTATAAATTCCAGGAACCTTTGGGCTAAGGTGCTGGGGCTTGAGTAATGCTCTCAGTCTAGGTTTGGGTAGTTGAAGTCGCCCAATATAATGGTGTTCGGAGAGATCTTCATGTTCTCCAATGTTTTCAGGAAAGCCGAGTAGGATTCCTGACTTTGAGAGGGTGGTCTGTAGGATGCTATAAACTGAAAAGCAGTCTTGCCCACTGTCAGTTGCACATGGATGGTCTACGATACTTTGTGCAATGCCACTAACCTGGAGGTGTGGATATCCTTGATAAATATGGAAACTCCCCCTCCTTTTGTGGTTCGGTCCGGGTTTTGGGGCCAAAAAGCATGATATGAGGTATAACCTGGTAGTGCTGGGGTGCTCTCTGGAGCCTTGAACCAGGTTTATGTCACTGCACAGATATCAATGTTCTCCATACTGAGGAGAGCTTCGAGTGCATGCATCTTGAGGTTAAGACTTCTGGCATTTAGCAGCATTACCCTTAGTTTCTTGTTCCTTGTGCTGTATATGGAGGTGGGTTTGACTTTTGAGCCTTGCCTAAAAAAGGCACTATGGGGGTGGCAAGAGCCTTTGCCAATATCCGAAAGCCCAGGGGTGACAGGTGCAAGCCATCCCTAGCGAAGCAACATGGCTTGTCGAGCATGTCATCCCAGGCTGACAGACACTGGATCCCCTTTGAATGAAATCAAAATGTTAGCCAATTGTTAAAATCGATCATTTTGTCTTTGTACTGTGGCATCATTCTAGGTGAGGGTAAGATGCTGCTCAAGGTCAGGGTCATACCGGCCTGGGCTACATGATCAGAGAGCTCCTCTATGTCTCTTTTCATGTAGTCGAGGGAGGTACATCTCAGGTCATCCACGCCAGCATGTACAATGACTGAGTCATATTTGTATTTGCTTTGGAGTGACCTGAGTGCTTGCATTATGTGGCGGATCCTAGCGCCCGACAGGCAGCTCACTGTGACCTTCTCTTTATTCAGCCTGGTGAGCGGGACGTCAGTGTGTCTGACAATAGAGTCACCTATTACAAGAGTATCAGGTGTGTTATTCAGCCTTAAGGGATGTGACTGCTTGGCACACTGACTTTGTGTGCTATGTGTTGTACGTGTTTTGTTTTGGGGTAGCGTTTGCTTGGATGTCTGCTTTGGAGGTCTCTGTTGCTTAGGTAGATTTTTTTTTTTTCAAATTAAAATTTTTATTTCTTTTTCATACGCACAGCTTAAATTTCTACTTATTATAAACAAACAGATAAAATAGTACCTGCGGAATACAGGGTAGCAACTAATTTGACTAAGGTCTAATTTACACAAAACTATTGTCATAACACAACATTGCTACTAAGTGATATCAATTCAGAACCAAATTCTTGTAAACATCATGTGTTAATAACAATGGAGTAAAAATAGTCTTAATGCAAGACAGAAAAGTGAGAAAGAAATCTTAGTACTGTACTATGTCTATCAGAGAAAACTATTTACAATATTTACACATATTTACACTGGGTTGTCACTCATTAAACTATACTGCATTTGTTTATTTAGCTAAAACTAATGCCATGTTTATGATCCTTTACTTATCTCATAGATCAAATCTTATCTTTAATAATTATATTTGTATACTGTCACTGGGTATATTCTTGAGGGAGAGTTATATATGAGTTAATTTAAAGGTAAAGTAGAGTGTAGCAATATGTATTAGATTATCTTTAGGGTTAGGATAAAATTTCAATAGGGATTCCCCAATACTTCCTAAAGTAGGACAGTTTTTTTTTTTACTTACAGTTTTTAGTTTGTTGGCCAATACATATTTGACAGCAATATTTCTAAATTCTGTCCATGAAATTTTTCCTCTGTTAAGCCAGTTAAGAGCAATATAGAATTTAATCAGTGCACTTATCGTTACTATGATATGTTTAGATTCTAATGTATAAGTATCAGGGAATATGTTTAGAATTGCCATTTCCCATGAGAGGGTGGATTTCATATAGCCTGATTTCTCCAATTTTACTCTCAGAGAACTCCAGAGTTTATGGACAGTTTTGCAAGACCAGAAAATATGAAGTGTGTCCGCAATTATGTTGGGACAGAAAGGACAGAAAGGAGAGGAATTGGAATTAATTTTATTTAGAAAAGAAGGTGTATGGTAGGCGTTATTATTAATCATAATTTCTGTATAAATTAGTTTTTTATAGAGTGAGTTGTGTGGTTATATCTATTGCTGCTATTTTTTGCTCATTTGTTATATTTACATTTTTGGACATCCAATAATTGGAGTATACTATTTCATTCTGATACTTGTAACGTCTGATTAGGTTATAAGTGTTTGAAAGCATTTTAGTTTTTTGTAATAAACAGGAGATGGTTTGTTGATAAAGCTGAAATTCTTGTTGATTTATGTTGACTTCTGAGGTTTTTAAGTTAACTAGATACTTTATTTGTTTGATTATCAGGCGATATTTTTTGTATGCCTCGAGATGCTCAATGACATAGTCTAAGGGTTTATCTTTTATTTGATAAAAGTCCTATATTGTACATTTTTTAATAATTGGATAATTTTCTAGATTTATCATATTATTATTTAATTTGAATTCAGGATTCATATGAATTGGTTGTGCCACAGTTACGGAGTTTCTTATGTTTAGTGTAGAAAAAAGAGATTGAAAACATAACTTTGTTGATTATTATCGGATGAATATTGAGGTTTCTTAAACTTTTACTACTAAGAAAAGGAATAGCTTTTGGGTTGACATTGAAAGTTGTCAAGTATTGGTAATACATTTTTATCCAAAGAAGGAACCATGATGTATCCTGTGGTTCAAAGTGTATTAGGTGAATGATATGATTAGCATTAATAATATGATAATATGTCTGAAAATCAGGGAGATTTAAGCCACCTTTTCCTTTAGGCAGTTCAAGTTTTTTGTAACTAATTCTCACATTCTTCGGATGCCACATGAATTTACTTAATGTCATTTCCATTTTGGTAAAGAATTTATTAATCACGGATTGACTAATGGCTTGAAATTGAAACAGGATTTTTGGGAGTATATTCATTTTTATGATTGATGCCTTAGAGAGAAGAGAGAGGTTAAGTTTTTCCATCTGGTCAGGTCTTTTGTGATTTTTGTCCAGACCACATACAGATTTTCTTTTTGAACTTCCTTTTGTGGGTGCGTAAATGTGATACCTAGATATTTAAGTAAGTATTCTATTTTAACTTTAAATTCTGGAAAGAAAATCTCCTTGTGGCTTAGGGGATTTAACAGAAACATTTTTGATTTATTTTTGTTCATAGCATAGTTGGATATTTCTGAGAACTTGTCGATAGAGTTTAAAATTTTTATCAAATCAGGTGAAGGATATTGAAAATAGATGTTGAGGTCATCAGCGTAAGCTGTAAATTTGGTTAATACCTTTGAAATATAAACAGAGTGATTAAAGGTTTTTTGACTTAATTTTAGAAGGAGATTTTCTAGGTAGAGATTGAAGAGATATGGAGAAAGTGGGCAACCTTGTCTGGTTCCATTTAATATACATATAGGGCGTGAATTCTTTTTGTTTATATGTAGCGTGGTTGTGGCCTTATTATATAATACTTTGATCATAGCAATAAATTCCTCAGGTAGTAAAAAGCGTTCTAATACTTTGAACAAGAAATTGAGGTTAACTCTGTCAAAAGCTTTTTGGGCATCCACAGAGAGAGCATACTTCGGTGAGGAGTCTTTAATTGTCATATTTATTATAGCTTCTACTGATAATGTGTTATCCCACATTTGTTTACCTTTCATAAATCCTAATTGTTCTGCAGAGATGATGGCAGGAATTACTTTATGCAGTCTATTAGCCAATACTGTTGCTAGTATTTTTAAGTCTAGATTAATTAGTATGATCGGACGGAAGTCATTGGGGTTAATACCAGAGGTATTTGTTTTAGGTATAAATATCGTTCATAGGTTCATAGGTTCATAGGTTCATACTAGGCTATCTGCCCAAGGGCATTTATAAGCCTAGCCCATAGTATGTGGCTTTCGCCACCCCTTTAGTTTGAATAAAACTATGCCTATTATTTTGCTGTGCCTCTGTCAAGCAGTGACACTGAAGTAATCCCTGGGGTATATCTGCAATCTCCCATCCATTGGTCAAGATTCCTCTTGAACAAGGCCAGCGAGGTGCTCTGCCTCACATGTACCGGGATTTTGTTCCATAGCATAGGGAGTCTCTGGGTGATGAATCTGTCCCTCCAGCACGTTCTATTAATAACCGTGTCAAGGTTTAAGTCTCCTGCCCTTGTGGTAATATAAAGGTCTGTGATTCCATATTTTATTATATGATTGTAAACTTTGAGTAAGATTGGGACTAGTTGTTTCCCGAATAATTTATAAAATTCTGCTATATAGCCATCCGGACCTGGGCTTAGGTAGATTTTTATTTAGATCCTCCGAGTATGTTTTTGTGTTTTTATGTGTTTGGTTCGCTGTTGTGGTGGGACTATGTGATACTGGAATTGTGTTGTGTGAGGTTACCTTCTCCTCCTGATTGGTTACACCAGTTTTGAGATGAGAGAGCTCAGCCTCCAGTTTGTCAGTATGGTTGCATCTCTCACATATATTCAAACCTGTTTGGAGGAGGAGAGGGTTGTCCGTGTACATGAGACAGTTGTAACATTGCCTCAAAATTCCCAGATTCACCAGCTGGACTGGAGAGGAAACCATTGACTGACCTTTGGACATGCTAGAGTAATATAGGAAACTGAATTAAAATGGACCAATAGGGGACAAGGTAATCGTAGAAAGTATAAGAGTAAGTAGTGCTTATGGTTTATTAGTGCTAACTTGTAAAATTACTTATATGGACCAGTGAGGGGCCTTAGAATGAGAATATGGTGTTTACTTTGAGAGATAGAGCAGTTCTAAGGGAAAAGGTGGAGAGCAGACTTCGTGGAGCTAGGAATAGTTTAAACCCAATTAGGCAGCTCTGCCCGATGTTGCGTTATGCGCAAAAACGTGCAAAAGAGGGTTTTAAGAGAGGGAGATCAAGGAGTTAGGAATTGACCCAAAATGGCCAATAAAACTACAGTTTCAAGGCAGTAACCACTCCCACTGGGGCAGGCAGGCTGCTCAATGTTTATCACTGCCACTGATGAACACAGAGACTTCCCTTTAGCCCAAGCAAACAATGGCCTCCAAAAAACTTACAAACAGTTCAGAACAGCAAATCTGTAACTGAATGTTTTTAAATCTCAGAAAAGTGGGAAAAAAGCAAGATTTTTTTGTTTTTTTATTTTTTTAAGGAAAGCAGGGGTTCACAAGTAACAACAAGTTAGAACAGTGCAGTAAATGACCCCACACTTGAGTGCTAGGCCAGAGACAGATAAAATGCAAGTTTTAAGAAAAAAAACGATTTTAAAAATAGGTGCAGACAGGAAATTCAGTAATCAGCTCTAGGTTGTCTTCTAAATACAGTTACCAACACAGAAATCAAGTTTAACAAGCCAGAAAATGCTCAAAAGTAGGCGGCAATGCAGAAAAACTTAACAATTAATCTGAAGCAAAATACTTAAAATCTCAAAAGTGGCTCCATTCTCCTCTCAGCGTTTTCTCCTCTTGGTGGGTGCTTCACCAACAGTGAACAAGTCTGAAAAGATGCCAAAAACATGAAGCAATCGGGTTTTAAGAGAGGGAGATCAAGGAGTTAGGAATTGACCCAAAATGGCCAATAAAACTACAGTTTCAAGGCAGTAACCACTCCCACAGGGGCAGGTAGGCTGCTCAATGTTTATCACTGCCACTGATGAACACAGAGACTTCCCTTTAGCCCAAGCAAACAATGGCCTCCAAGAAACTTACAAACAGTTCAGAAGAGCAAATCTGTAACTGAACTTTTTTAAATCTCAGAAAAGTGGGAAAAAAGCAAGATTTTTTTTTTTTTTTTTTTTTTTTTTAAGAAAAGCAGAGGCTCACAAGTATCAACAAGTTAGAACAGTGCAGTAAATGACTTGACTGCTAGGCCAGAGACAGATAAAATGCATGTTTAAAAAAAAAAACAATTTTAAAAATAAGTGCAGGCAGGAAATCAGCTCTAGGTTGTGTTCTAAATACAGTTACCAACACAGAAATCAAGTTTAACAAGCCAGAAAATGCTCAAAAGTAGGTGGTAATGCAGAAAAACTTAACAAATAATCTGAAGCAAAATACTTAAAATCTCAAAAGTGGCTCCTTTCTTCTCTCAGCATTTTCTCCTCTTGGTGGGTGCTTCACCAACAGCCAACAAGTCTGAAAAGACACCAAAACCATGAGGCAATCGGGTTTTAAGAGAGGGAGATCAAGGAGTTAAGAATTGACCCAAAATGGCCAATAAAACTACAGTTTCAAGGCAGTAACCACTCCCACAGGGGCAGGCAGGCTTCTCAATGTTTATCACTGCCACTGATGAACACAGAGACTTCCCTTTAGCCCAAGCAAACAATGGCCCCCAAGAAATTTACAAACAGTTCAGAACAGCAAATCTGTAACTGAACTTTTTTAAATCTCAGAAAAGTGGGAAAAAAGCAAGATTTTTTTGTTTTTTTGTTTTTTTAAGGAAAGCAGAGGTTCACAAGTATCAACAAGTTAGAACAGTGCAGTAAATGACCCCACACTTGAGTGCTAGGCCAGAGACAGATAAAATGAAAGTTTTAAGAAAAAAAAACGATTTTAAAAATAAGTGCAGGCAGGAAATTCAGTAATCAGCTCTAGGTTGTTTTCTAAATACAGTTACTAACACATTAATTTTTGGTGTCAGATGGTACCGGATTTGAATCCAAGTGTATGTAACAGTTTCAAATACTTTTATTTGTCAATCCAAAACATAAAATGTGATAGTTGGTATAGAGTCTGTAAAATATACGTGATAATTAACTGACTCTGTGGCAGCATGTGTTTATGCCCTCAGTAGAGTAATATGTACATTTTGGGCTAGATGGCAATGGTTTTCAATAGAGCTTTATATAATGCTTACAACTACTTTTTGCCTTAGCTGCTCATTAGTGCATCTTGCAATTATGCCTTAAAGAAAAGAAATGGGAAAAATATGAAAGCGTTGAAATGGGGAGCAAGCAAGGTAGAAGAATAAAGTTTAAGGATGGTAGGAATTTGCAGGAAAGATGTAGGAAAGAACCATAGATATCCATTTCTTCAACAATAAAAAATGTTCAGATGTGCAGAATATTAGCTGAATTTGCAGTGTCAACCCCACAGAGAAGGGTGACCCCAGCACAATCATGTTGTATAGCCAACTGGATAAAATCATGTGTGTCAAGATGACACATGTTCAAAATGTAGAGCTTATGTGTAGAACAACATTTCCTTTTTTGGAATAGGTGCCCCCCTCCTTTTTTTTTTAAGAGAGAAAAGAATGGTGAAGGTATGTCTGGGTCAGGTAAGTTGGGTAGTTGAGGAATCAATCGCAGACAGACAGGACATACAAGACAAAATACAGGGTTGGAGAAGGACACAAGAGGTGGGTGAACAACATGGTTGGGGTGAGAGTGTAGACATTGTGAACCCATAGACTTCAAGCTTGATGACAGTGAGACTCGAGTCATCACCCACTGAACAGTCATTATTCACTGTCACCTCACTGTGCCAGTGGCTGGAGTGTCTGACATCTGTGTATCCTTGTGTTATTCAGTACAATGATGAACAGCAGTGTCTCCATCCAGCATAGGTGTCCACCAACTGTATGGCATACAATCCTACACACCATCACTGGCAGTTCAGCATGGGTGATAAAATCCCCACATCTGTCACTGCCCCAGAGGGAACCACTGACCTATCCTGTAGGGCAGAACTACCTGATGGGCCAGCGAGTGCAGACACAGCAAAGGGGTGCTACCAGGTTGCATGATAGCTGTGCTGGGCCTCAGTGCTTCAGCCAGTGGAGTGAGGGTAGGCAGATCCTGTGGGCCAGGCCTATCCCACTGTGCTGTGGGGGAAAAAACAGAAGATAAGGGTTGGTGTGAGAGAAAGAAAGGTATAACATTAATATCTTCATATGTGGCTTACAGTGCATTGATACAAATATTCGACTATCTATTCTGTTACATTTACTTTTAAGATTAGCAACTATTAACAAATAACTTTATTTTTATTAATCAGAATACAATGTCCACAACTGTGGCAGGTTAGCGTGTAGGTTCAGAAAGCTGCTGAAAATAATCTTGAACAAAGGTAAACCACAGCGTTAGCAGGAACCAATCACCAAATGAAAAAATCCAAAGGGATATGAACTCCAGCTTTAATCCAAAATAGACAGGAAAACAGACAGGATGAGCGCTTTCGCTATGTAGCTTCTTCAGATCCAACACATACTCAATAAAAGTCTCTGTAATATATACTTCTCTGAGTGCACTAATTAAGTACTTAAGCAATCTATTAATTATAGCTTTTAAAGAGACATTGCATAAAATCATCAAATATATATATATATATATATATATATATATACTAATTCAAGCACTTGTAAACACATAAAAACATTGCTTAAAGCATACCTAATAAAATGTGCTAAATAAAAATACACAGTATGAACATATAAAAACTCATATTATTTAATATTTCTCCTTTGTCTCAATTTTGGTTTAATTGAAGCTCTTTCATTCAGCCCATGGTCTTTTTCAGCTTTCAACAGAATAATCCATTCTGTTTCTTTTGCTTCAGTATAGGTTTTTATATCACCTCCCCTTGGATTAGGGACTATTACTTCCAATACTTTGAATAAAAATGTGTGCTCAGAATCATGAGTTATAAAGTGCTTAGCCAGTGCATTATGTAGAGTGCCCTTTTTCATATGATACACATGCTCCCTCATTCGATCTCTCAGTGGGCGATTGGTTTTGCCTACGTAGAATGAGGAACATGATTGACAGATAGCTAAATATACGACGTGTGATGTCATACAGTCAGCTTGGGCATATATATTAAATGTTGTTTGCAAATCAGGATGAAAGAAATGCATTGTACTGTCAATAAGTGAACAAAAATTACAGTTGCCACATGGCTTAGTGTAACCTTCATGTTTATCTTTACAGCTAGACGTAGGATAACAAAGCCTTCTTTTTAAATTATTCTTATTTCTATATAGAAATTTGGGTTCATCACCAACAATCTGCTTGAGATCATTATCTACATGTAGAATGTCCCAGTATTTACCAATCACTTCCCTAAGCTCTGAATAATCAGAAGAATAATATGTAGAGAATTTAACATGTTCTTTATGCTTCATACTTCTATCAAAATTATCATTAAAATTTCTAGGCCCAAAATAAGGTTCTGCCTTTGAGGAACGTAATTGGTATACATCATTTAGTTCTAGATTAATTTCAGTAGTATTATATCCTCTGTCAGTTAATCTACCTTTAAGACCCATTAATTCACTTTCAAAGCCTTCATCTAACGGGTTCAGCCTAGAGGCTCTAATAGCTTGGCCTCTCATAATATTTTTAAAAACATAATGCGGATGCATACTAGATCTATAAAGAAGGGTATTTGTATAGCATGACTTCCGATGTACCCCAGTATTAATGAGATTGTTATCTAGCCTCTCAATGTATAAATCTAAAAATTCAATTTTATACAATGAATAGTGCATAGCAAATTCAAGATATGATGTAAGATCATTCATAATAGTATACATAGATTGAAGTTCATCCAAAGAGCCTTTCCAAAGTAAAAACAAATCGTCGACAAAACATCGATAGAATATCACATGTTGTTTAAACATATCATTACAGAATAGGACATGTTCTTCCCAATATGCAAGAAACATGTTTGCTTAGCTATTGGCACAAGGTGTGCCCATAGCTACGCCCTCTCTTTGCTTGTAGATGTTATTCATAAACATAAAGAAGTTATTCTCCAGTACTAGCTCTAAAAAATGCACAGTCAAGTCAATGGATACAGCAGAATAGTCACTATGTTGCTTCAAATATTCTGTAATATAACTTAATCCCAGTTCATTGGGAATTACAGTAAAAAGAGATTTTACATCAAAAGTGACGAAAATGTACTCCATTGTAATTGTAATGTCCTTTATACATTCATAAAAATCAATTAAAAATTGTTTAGAGTCTCTCAATACCATCATATTAGTATTCAATACAGACCTAAGATGTTTTTCAACATAAACAGAAAGAT
The DNA here is from genome assembly GCF_019279795.1 of Protopterus annectens. Lineage (NCBI taxonomy): Eukaryota > Metazoa > Chordata > Ceratodontiformes > Protopteridae > Protopterus > Protopterus annectens. The sequence goes on from NC_056735.1 coordinate 1,951,332,028, forward strand.
GTTCTGTTACCCAATTCCAACCTGAGACTATGGGTCTCATAGGAGGGTTGAGTGGGTCTTTATGTATTTTGGGTTGTCCATATATGACTGGTATGACTGGAGATGAAATAATAAGATAACCAGATAGGTCTTTATTTATTAAATTACTCTTAAAGATATCATTAATTGTCTCATGCACATATTTAATAGTATGTTGTACATTCTGCATAGAAGCGGATATGTAAAAATCATCATTTAACATATTTTCCATTTTCTCTATGTAATCAGACATGTTCATAACAACAATTTTACCCCCTTTATCCGCAGGTCTTACTATAATATCAGGGTTTCCTGAGACTTAATCTTTCTTTAAATGTTAAATTGTCTCTTGTTCTAGCTGTTTTTTTACAACTGCGATAAATGTGCAACTCTTCAGTAAGTTTCATATAGGCCTCCACTAAAGGATGATTTGATGGTATAAATTCACTTAAATTCTTGAATTTATGCATTTCCTTATTATTTAAGTTACTATTACAGTCTTTATATATTAATTTAAGCATAATATTTCTACAGAATAATTTAAGATCTAAAATAGTGTCAACTAATTGACTTTGACATCTAGGAATGAAGTTCAGTCCTTTACTAAGTAATGTCATGTCATCATGTGTCAGTATAATATTAGACAAATTGTGGATTAGCGTTTGTTTGTCCACATCTTTTTGAGTGTCTTGTGAGGTACATATTCCTCTGATAACTTCCTCTTCTGTCTCCCCCTGCTCATGGAACATGATCTGTATGGGCCCTTCTCTGTTCTCACTGGCAGGGGAAAAGACAACTGGAGTGGTTCATCAGGGACTAGCCCTTTAGAGTTTATAGTTGTTTTAGGTCTAACTACGACATCACTATTATGCTTAGATTGAACTGATTTATTCTTAACAATCTGCACATCTGGGTATAGGTTAGTATCCACAGTTTCACCAGAATGTACAAGATGTATAACATCAACTGAATCTTTACTATGATCAGTATTAACAGCATTCACAACATTCTTAGATATATTGCTATGTATCAAATTATTATCAGTATGAATTACATTAGGATCCATACTAGCGGTGTCTAAATCATGCTCACAAATTTCATCAGCTCTATTAATATTAACCACACAATTTTTACTTGCAGTGTTAGTAAGCAAGTTAACTCTATTTTGTAAGTTCTTTTGAGCAGGTGCATCCTGTTTCTGAGCATTTAAATGCAAGGGATTATTATTATGTTCCATTAATGTATCTATTGCAGACCCTTGGTTGTACCTAGGCCACATAAAGACATGGCCTTTTTTGAAATCATTAATGTCCCTGGTGGTCTTGTGGCGTTTCTGCTGCAAGAGTTTCCTTTCAAAGGCTAAGACACTGTCCAGTAAATTTTCAAATAATGGCTGCACAATTTCAACAGGAAAGTCTGTGAACAGCAGCCGCTGTTTGCTATTAGTGTCTTCTGTTAGTTTTGCCTCTATTGGGTGAAAAAAGTCTATCAGAAGGTTTAAATACTTGCGACTTACCTCTATGTTAAGTCGCTGCCATTCTGCTAAAAGATCCGGATATTCCCTTCCTTGGCTAGGCATCGTGAAAACGCGTAAGCCTCTAGGAATTATATTACAATCTAAGCAGAACTGAAAGTGCATTCTTTTTTAGATTTATACATTGAGAGGCTAGATAACAATCTCATTAATACTGGGGTACATCGGAAGTCATGCTATAAAATACCCTTCTTTATAGATCTAGTATGCATCCGCATTATGTTTTTAAAAATATTATGAGAGGCCAAGCTATTAGAGCCTCTAGGCTGAACCCGTTAGATGAAGGCTTTGAAAGTGAATTAATGGGTCTTAAAGGTAGATTAACTGACAGAGGATATAATACTACTGAAATTAGTCTAGAACTAAATGATGTATACCAATTACGTTCCTCAAAGGCAGAACCTTATTTTGGGCCTAGAAATTTTAATGATAATTTTGATAGAAGTATGAAGCATAAAGAACATGTTAAATTCTCTACATATTATTCTTCTGATTATTCAGAGCTTAGGGAAGTGATTGGTAAATACTGGGACATTCTACATTTAGATAATGATCTCAAGCAGATTGTTGGAGATGAACCCAAATTTCTATATAGAAATAAGAATAATTTAAAAAGAAGGCTTTGCTATCCTACGTCTAGCTGTAAAGATAAACATGAAGGTTACACTAAGCCATGAGGCAACTGTAATTTTTGTTCACTTATTGACAGTAAAATGCATTTCTTTCATCCTGATTTGCAAACAACATTTAATATATATGCCCAAGCTGACTGTATGACATCACACGTCGTATATTTAGCTATCTGTCAATCATGTTCCTCATTCTACGTAGGCAAAACCAATCGCCCACTGAGAGATCGAATGAGGGAGCATGTGTATCATATGAAAAAGGGCACTCTACATAATGCACTGGCTAAGCACTTTATAACTCATGATTCTGAGCACACATTTTTATTCAAAGTATTGGAAGTAATAGTCCCTAATCCAAGGGGAGGTGATATAAAAACCTATACTGAAGCAAAAGAAGCAGAATGGATTATTCTGTTGAAAGATGAAAAAGACCATGGGCTGAATGAAAGAGCTTCAATTAAACCAAAATTGAGACAAAGGAGAAATATTAAATAATATGAGTTTTTATATGTTCATACTGTGTATTTTTATTTAGCACATTTTATTAGGCATGCTTTAAGCAATGTTTTTATGTGTTTACAAGTGCTTGAATTAGTATATCTATATATATATATATATATATATATATATATATATATATATATATATATATATTTTTGATGATTTTATGCAATGTCTCTTTAAAAGCTATAATTGATAGATTGCTTAAGTACTTAATTAGTGCACTCAGAGAAGTATATATTACAGAGACTTTTATTGAGTATGTGTTGGATCTGAAGAAGCTACATAGCGAATGCGCTCATCCTGTCTGTTTTCCTGTCTATTTTGGATTAAAGCTGGAGTTTTTACATCATATCCCTTTGGATTTTTTCATTTGGTGATTGGTTCCTGCTAACGCTGTGGTTTACCTTTGTTCAAGTTTATTTTTATTAAGACTACACAGTTCATAACAGAAACACACTATAGTACAGACTGCAGCCAACAATCCTTAACGTGTGCATACATTGCACAAATGTGTGTTCCAATGGCCATTTGTGCCACTGGTTTAGAGGTCTGACGTTGCATTGCAATACTGATGAAAACTTAACTATTGCATATGAGGGAAGTGTGTTTTTGGAATCCACAACCTCTGACTACTCTCTGATACTGTAACTGTTGTTTTGGCCTACAGACTAATGCATGCATACTTTCTTTTTACAGTTGAGAGATGCATGCTCAATTTGATACAAATGTATAATAAACCAAAAAGTGTCTTTGCTTTTAATGTTACAATAACAGTACTGTTTGGATGCACTCTTATTACATGCATATTGCATTGGTGCCAATCTAGTGTCATGGATTTCCACATGCAGTTCTCAGTCTGTGACAACTATGAAAAAAACAGAACAGAATAGAATACCATTATGCATATCAATTCTGACTATATCCAGCTTTAACTCTTACAAGTAGTTTCTGTAATACTTACTTATCTTTGGGGTGCCCCCAGTTTAACATTCATTGATCCAATGTTTGAGGGTATCTCTGTTCTTCATATGGAGGTCTCTGTAGTGATTTCTTCATTGTTCACTACTGCGGGGGGGGAGGGGTTCCGGTAACACTTGTCAAAGCCTAGGCAATACTATTATTCCATGCCACTGACTTATAGTCTGCACCACAACAGTGCCTCTGCAGTAGCCTAGGCCCATGTCCATTCACTAGGAGTCCAACAAACACTTTGGACTCCTGGAGACCTGATCTTTGAGCACAGAATCTCAAACTCTCTCCATGAACGCTTTCCATGCCTTCCACAGATCAAGACCAATGTAGAATGATGTTTTCCTGACAATTGCAGGCCCCACACTTGCTAATAGTGCACACTTTTTGGTTTTGCAACATTTGAAAATGTTGCTCATCTCTTGCCATCAAGCAAACATGGTAGTCCAAGGTGTGAAATGCTGGACAACATATTAATTGAATGCATCTAGTTTATGTCTGTGGTTGTCTGCATCCTGTCTGCTACTTGGGTGGTCCATTCACCCAATCTGTACACATGCAAACCAGATGAGCATGGCCAAGCCCATTTATGCTAAGTGACATATTGTGCAAACAGTTGAACCCACCCACCAAAAAATACTGGGAAGTAGGCAAATTGAGAAAAATGAGTCTATGACATACTCAGTAGAAAATGTTAGCACACAAGATATAAGTCTACATAGGTCTGGATTTCAACTGTCTCTGTAATGCAACCTTAGGAAACAGGTGGGTGTCTTATCCATCTTTGCCATACAAACAGCTTTGCAGCAAATAAATGAAGTAATTCGTCATACAATCAAGTGCAACTGAATGTACATTGATATCAAGGCATACACTGTTATTTGTACATTTATTATAGTTAATATATTTGGATGTAGTGCACTTGGTGATCACGCAACCTGTTATGACTATTGTTTGCAAATATACAGCTCTATCTTGCCTTTCTGTGTTTCTTTGGCATTCATCAGTTATCTGACCAGAACTCAAAGACATGCAGTGTGTAAGCCAGTCTATATCATTTACCTTAACACGTGTGAGGATATGAACTGGGAATACCATGATATGCAGTTACCATCAAATGAAGGGCAGGTTGGATAGCACAAACAAGCATAGACTGCTCTTTTGGGGTGGGGCAAAGGTGAGTTCCTGTTATGTCACATGCAAGGGTATACTGTTCTTTCAAGGAGGGACCAAGCTGAGCTACTGTTATGGCACAAAGATATGTTGTTCTTGTTACTCTCCTTGTTTTGCATCCTCCCTGTTTGATCTTGTGAGGGTTGTGAAGTCAGAAACTGCAAAGTGTCTCATTGCTTTCTAACATCTCTCTGTAATGATTTCCCATTACAAACATATGGTGCTAAACTGAGGGCATGCAGTGATCAATGGTATGACTCTGTAAATCGTTGATGCCTGAGGCCAACTACTTGCTAATGAATACGTATAAGTCAAATGTCTCTGCTGTCACATGTTAAGGGAATTTCTGTACAAATCTCCCACCTTTTGCTTGCTTACTGTACAAAGTGATGAAATGCAATGATATGCCATGATATTATCAAACCATACACTCCAGGTTCAGGACTTACCTCATATGGTGGGATGGTGCAGCAGTAGCATTGTCACCTCACAGCAACAGGTTATCTGGTTTGATTCTTGGCTGGAGTGCTTTCTGTGTGGAGTCTGCATGTCCTCCCTGCATTTGCGTGGGTTTCCTCTGGGTGCTCCTGTTTCCTTCCACGTATACGTCTAGAGTGTTTCTCCCTGTGCCTCTACTGAATATTGGCTTCATTCCAAGTTAGACTTTTCCAGTAAACAAATGTTAAATACATAAATAAATAAAGCAGCTGTTGTCATATTGTTAGTTCAGGGCTGACTCTGTCTGATTCAAGCAGTACACAGCCAATACATGGAAAGGTAAAGGTTGTGTGAGTTGCCTGGCATTATTGCTACTATATGTATGTGAGTAGGCAGAAGGTTTTAGACCCCTAGTTGGTGTGTGAGTGTGCTATGCGTTGTCTCTTAGCCAATGCAAGGGAATACTGAGCATGCCTATGTCTGCCTAAAAACCACAGCAACTGGTGGTTCCCCCTCTGACACAAATGCAAACAGTGGCAAAAAATAAGAACTTTAAATGAAGAACACTAAAGAAAGGGAAGCAAAAATGCTGTGCTGTCATGCAATCCTCTAAGACTGGAATATCAAGGTGTGACATGTGATGTGTACCACATGTTTGGAATTGAAGTAATTATACACATTGCAGTGTCTTACTTTACAACCCTCAAAAGAGCATCCACTATAATGTTGTAACATTTTGATGCTATCAACTGAACAACTGTCCAAGTCCAGTATAAGTTATACATACAAGCACCACAAATGCAGTGCTAAGCATTAAGTTAGCTATGCACCCTGAGCATCAGATGGAAAGCCTTTGCCTGCCTGAATCCAAAATTAGGAAACAGGGATATGGCTCAGGTATCATCACTCACATAAGATGCTGTGCGGTAGTCATTACAGAGAGATGTCACAAAGTAATGATACACATTGCAGTTTAAATCCTTATAGCAGTGTTCACTAAAAGTTGTGACATCTGGATGTTAACTCTCTAAATTTCCAAAGGCAATAAAAGTCACAGGTACAATGAACATCTCTACAACACCAATGCAGATATAGTAAGGAATATGTTAGCCATGCACCCTGAGCATAAGACACTGCATTTGTATCCCTGAATCAGAATAGTAGACTACAGGGACATGTCACAGTTATCATCACTTGCACAGGATGTTGTGTGTGGGGGGGGGCAGTACACCTAGGCTGACACAAGAGGCTGGTGAGTGCGTGTGATTACAAAGGAGAAGGCAGACAGTTGGACAAAAAAATGGGCAGTGAGACAAAAGAAGTAACTGTTGTGTGTGTGTGTGTGTCTCTAGGGATTTTACAAGTGAAATTGCTGTGTGAATGTGAGCATGAACACAGCCAAGTTGGGTGCTACCTCTGCATTATATTGTGTTGGACAGTTGTGAGCCATGCATGCTAGAGGTTGCAGTTCATCATTGTCATGCCTAAGCATGAGAACTGGTGCTGCCAGGAGTTGCACTGGCATGTTGATGTCCAGGACCATGCTCAGATGCAGTGCTGATAACTGAATGTGACTGCTGTCTGCTGAAGTGAAATGAGCAAGGGCAATGTATGACAGTTACACCCAGGACCATGACTCCATGACCTGCCATGTCTGTATGTGGACAGCCCACTCATTGATGGAGAAGTGGAAGTACTGCCACTATGGTAGCATGATCAGGCATGGCTATGTTGGCTTTCAGCAGATGTTGTGACAGACCAATGCCCATGAGGATGATGTTCCCCTCCCAGCAGATGTTCCATGACAGACACAGCTAATTCAATGACATACACCACTTGGTCTATCACAGACACTCCTAGTTCCAACATGTTATTCTTCAGATCCAGTGAATCAACAACCCTGTGTAGGCAGTCACATATTTCAGACTGAGCCACATTCACAACCCTAAGCATTTGTCTGGAGCACCTATGGGAATGTGCCTATTTCTCCATGATGGCCTAAACATATGTAGAGTGGCACGGAAAGTGACACCTGCACCAGGTGGAAAGGGACAGCCGACCACCTCCGGGCACCCCTAGAAATCCTCCTGTATATCACCTCCCCACACTTTGGCTATGGCCAGACTCATCAGGCACTGAAGCAACAGTAGCCACACTTCTCTGATCAATGCTCTCACCCTCCACCTGTGGGCTCAGTGGACTGGGTAGGCATAGTCCTACTGGCTGCATGGAATTTGAATGCAGGGGATGGAAGTATGTCAACCTTTGTGTCAGATTCAACGTTTGGTCTCCCTGATCATGCCTCAGGTTGGCTGCCATCATCATCATAGTTGGATGAGACACTGACATCAGGTGGCATAGGGCCCGCAGTTTCACTGTCAGACTCACCCATGATAAAAAAAAAACAAGAAACACAAGAGTACATTACTAGCAGCACTACTATAGTGCAATATATGCTAACAAACTAACACTGCTGCCACTATTACAGACAGTCCTGCAATACACACAACATGCTTGAAATCAATATCATACACTACAGTATTTGTTTAAATTGATCAGCAGTACTGATCAAACTAAGTGACGTACCAACTGCAGAAGGCAAGCAATGCTGGAGGCCCAATTGTTCTGAAAAAAGTTATGTAGAGGTAAGTTAAAATTAGCAAGAGGTAAGGGCAACAGCATTGCAAACAGCAGTAATACAGAGGTTAATACATTTGCCTCTTTGCAGCTGCAATAAACAATTGTTTAAATAAGAATGTAGCTGATAACTCCACACAAAGCTTATACCTGCAGCAATATTCAATCTCCCACCAATCAAATAAATAAATGTGACACAGATTTAACTTATTCCTTTAAATTCTTTAACTGTACATCAGTATTCAACTGTTCAGATAACAAGGCATACTTGGAGGCTCTTCCTGTGATGAAACACTGGCTCCACATCCAGCATGTGTGGTATGGCAATGTCCTGGGAGCTGACTGTGTTCTGTAGATCTGCTATCAGCAACTCATTGGGTGGTCAGTGGTGGTTCCCTAGGAAGGCCTCCACCTGTAAACAAGATGTCATAGCCTACTGCAGGTACACACCTTCTTGCAGCACTGATCATATCAGTGGTCCCTGTGGTGAACCCATTCATTGGTTTGGCTGTGAGCCCCCACACCATTCACATCAGCAACAATTTGCTGCCACAGATGAGCCTATGGCCCATACCTTGCCTTCCCCTTTGCAGGGGGAAGGCACCATGTTGCCAAAATGCCTCAATTATTACATTGTTTTCTGCATCTATGAAAGGTGTTAGACACAGATTCCCATGCACCGATGCCATGATTGCAGATGGCCTAAGAGAACAAAAGATGTATAATATACATAAGTATCACATAACTACAAAATATCATTTACATATACAACAGAAAAGGTAGCCAGTCAGTATTACCCATTGGTAAATTAGAAATGTGAAATATTAACAACAGGCAGGATACAAAACAAAGAGAGTAACAACAGCAAGATATCCCTGTTAGTGCCATAACCATAACTCACCTTAGCCCCCAACCCCATAAAAGAACAGGCAAATGACTCTTTTGGCTAACAAAATATTTTGGAACTCCCACAAGTGCTGTCAAAAGACCTGTTGCTAAAACATTTCTACATATTTCTCACACACCAGTCATTTCCATTTATTTTAATGTCTTGCCAGTCTTGTCTAGCTCTGAAATGGCTAGACAAACATGGCAATGACATCAGTACACTTCTAAGTAATGCATACATATAACAGTGTAAAAGCCTGTGCTTCACATTATTGTTAAATATATTCCAGCATATGCAGTATGTAGTTGACAAACATTGAACCATATCTTGTGAGCATGACTATTCCTCTGGAAAGATATAGTGAAAAATATGCATTTTCACAATGTTCTAAACATTGCATTTAATAGTTATGTCAAGAATCTCAATATCAACACTCAGATCTGCTCTGAGTTACAGCACAATGGCACTAAATATACAGAACCAACTGATATTGCCAACATCCTGGCCCATCTCTATACCAGAAGAATGCAAAGCTCCTGTAATCACGGCTACACAGGTAAAAATGATAATCTCCAAAGCCAAGAACACAACATCCATTGGACCTCACAAAATACCAGGCTGCGTTCTACATGAATGACAGAACAAACTGGCACCCCACCTAAGTACCATGTTCAATCTTAGCCTCACCTCAGGCTTTGTGCCCACTGAATGGTGCACAATAAAGGTTATCCAACTTCACAAAGGGGGAGCCACCACAGACACCAGGAACTACCACCCCATTAGCCTGATGAGCCTGGTCTGAAAAAGGCTATGGAATGTATCATCATGGAACTTATAAACAATAAGCACCAAAACCAGAACAGATTGAATAGGGCACAAATCCTGGTCTGCAAGCTATAGTTTAATTAATACATGACTCTTCAGTCCATCAAGTAAAATGCATAAAACAACTTATCAGTCCACCAAAATTCGCATAGAAAAAAATGATTAAAACGACTTGTCAGTCCACCAAAATTCACATTAACACAATTCAGCACACTGCATTTTCATTTCCAAAAACTTCATCAGATGGAGAAAATGCATACCTTTGCTCTTGATTATCCATCACTGCTCATTCTTCATTTCACTGGCTCTTCACACTACTCTGTTCTCAGGCAAACCTAAACCTTGCTTTGTCCTAATGCTCCTGAAATGGGACATTAATTTATCACAGTGACAAGTACTGTGAAATATGTACGACACAAGTAAACAATACAAGTAAACTTATAAACAATGACATTGGTAATCTCCAAACCCTGGACTCCACCCAGTTCGGGTTTGTAAAAGGCAGATTATGTTTCCTAAATCTGATAGACTTCTTTGAAGCGATCACCAAAGCCATAGATGAGGGTTAGGTGGTTCACATAGCCTATCTAGAACTTGCCAAGGCTTTTGACACCATTCCACACTCTGGAATTATAGATAAACTCACTAAACTATGTATAAATCCCTATGTCACAAGATGGCTTGCCATCTGGCTCCCTGATAGAACTCACACTGTGAAAGTAGCAGACTCCAAATCCAACTTCAAACCAGTAACAAGTGGAGTACCACAGGGTTCAGTCCTGGGTCCTCTCCTGTTTGGTATCTACTTCTCTGAAGTACAGACTAACACAGAAGGTCTTTGGCTAATGAAGTGCAGAGAGGACTGCAAACTAGGAGCCATAATCAAAGCTCCTAACAATGTGGACATCCTACAAAAGGGCCTCACTGAGACAGATACCTGGTGTCAAAGCCATGGTCTTAAGCTCAATGCCAAAAAGTGCATTGTCATCCCTTTTGGTAAAAGATCTGCACTCATGAACCAGCACATAGGTGGTAGTCTACTTAACACTGAAAGTGTGGTAAGAGACCTTGGGACACAGGTGGACAGTAGTCTCTCCTTTGATAATCACATTGCCACAGTAGTCAGGAAATCCTTCTACATGGCACACCTCATCACAGAAGGTTTCTCATCCAGGAAAATAGAGGTCATTGTTCTCCTCTACTTGTCACTCATTAGACCCATTATAGAGTACAAAGCCCTTTTTGGTATGTACCTCACAAGACATCTACAGCAACTGGAAAGGCTGCAGAAATACCGCACAAAGAGGATTACTGGCCTCAAACAGATGACCTATGCAGGACATATAAAAAAACTCCAGCTTTACTCTGTCGCATATCGCCTACTTAGTGGCAATTTCTGCCTAACATACAAAGCTATGGCCAACTCAGAGCTGTTAGACATGCTCCACTTAAAGAAATCCCAATTCCTCTGAGCTACACTGTCTATGGACTAAAACCTTGTCACCACAATAAACAGAACATGCTAGAAGGATAGATTCCTGTCCCAGAGATTTCCCATACTCTGGAACAAACTACCTATCAATATCAAACAAAGCTCCTTATTAGCACTCTTCAAGAAAAATCTTGATGATTGGATGGAAGATAGGACATTCACCCTCATATCACTTATGTGGCTCTGCTCAACAGGGGCACAGGAAAATATTTTTTTTTGGGTGGTGAAAGCCAGGGTACCATTTGGCTAGGCATATATAGGCCCTAGGGCCAATAGCCTAGTACCTACCTATGAACCTATATAGAACTAACATTAGCTTGCCTAGCTACAAGGTTGCCTTTTTATATGCTGTAGATTAGTAATGGATTGCAGCTGTGAGTGAGTACTGTTTCGGAGGCGTTAACACTGCAGGCTGCCTTACTTCCACTGCATTGATCAGCTTACATCTAGAAAGTGTGTCTGGAGAGACACCAGGCCTTTTTCATCAACATAACACAAAGACTACAAACCATTTCATGATATTTGTGGATAGATTAAAAGCCATGCCACTGTAATATGACTGGTATACAATGAAGTCACATTTGCCTGGTCTCCAGCCCACTGTCTGACTATGCCTTGATGGCATTACTGCATATCCAAAACTGTCATACAGCTGATGACATCAACAATGTCAGCTGAGGACAGGTAAGTGTCCCACATGCTGGTGTAAAATGCTGTCCGTAATGACAAGTAACAGCTCTCTCTCACACACACACACACACACACACACACACACACACACACACACACTTGACTGAAGTGAGAATAGCTTCCCTACCTAAGTACACAGACTACAGAACACAGTATTTACCACAAGTGCCACAGCTCAAGTCCAACTTGGAGTGTGTCAGACAACACTTTATAGATGTTGACATCAGCAGTGTCTGTTGAGGACAATATAACAGTGTCCCACATGCTGATATAACATGTTCTTTGTAATGTCAAGTAACAGCTCTCACACACACACACACACACACACACACACACACACGCACACAAAACCAAGTTGACTGCAGTGAGTCTAGAACCCCTACCTAAATGCACAGACTACAGAACACAGTACTTAACGCAAGCACCACAACACAAATTTGACTTATACAGGAGTGCAGGTGAACTTATAGCTGATGATATCAGCTGATAGCTTCAGAGACAAGAGGTTGGGAGGCCTATATCAAACAGATGCGTAGGGATGAGCAACTATCAAAAAACTGGCTGGCCATGTCATTGGAGATGTAACTGTAGCATATCACATATACTGTGCTGCCTAAAGACACACACACAGACACTCAACTAAAGTGAGAACAGAACCCCTACCTAAGTGCACATACTGCAGAACACAGTACTTAAAGCAAGTGTTACAACACAAATCCAACTTATATAGGAGTGCAGGTGAACTTATAGTTGATGAGATCAGCAGGCCATGTGAGAGACAGGAGGTTGGGATGCCTGTATGAAATGGATGTGTAGTGATGAGCAACTTTCAAAAAGTTGGCAATCTGCCATTGGAGATGTAACTGTAGGATACCATGTATACCCTGCTGCCTAGAGACACATGCAGTTGACTGATGCGAGAACAGAACTCTGATCTATCTAAGTGCACAGACTACAGAACACAGTGCTTAACTCAAGCACCACAACACAAGTCTGAGTTATACAAGAGTGCAGGTGAACTTACAGAATATATGACATCAGAAAGCCATGTGACAAACAATGGCTTGAGAGGCCTGTACAGGCACATAGCTTCATAGCGCCATATGAGTCTACTAGCCTAACAGCATTAGGCTGTTTAGAAGACTAGGTGTACAACAACACAAGTACCCTTACTGAGCTTAGTTTGATATTTGTGTTTAGCATATCAAGGTCGTAAGCCCCACCATCTGGCCCTGTCTGTGAGGGAGCACACAACATTATATAATACACTTTGTTGCATGGTTGATATATGTATGGAAAAAGTACTGAGACCCCCCAGGGTTGTAGTACTTGTTGGAGTGGGAGCAACACATGTATGAATTGTAAATATATGGTATGTATAGTTATATTGGGCCCTCAGTTTGCAATGTTTCCACATGTAGTTTTATATCATACTAAGGGTATGGACAATAAACACCAATAATAAAATATCATATACAGTTCCATAGTGTAACGAGCAGCAGATTTGCCTGATGGTTAACTAAGTGTACACACATGTGAGATATGCCTGTTTACGCATAGGTAAGCAGTGCACAAATGTGAACTACATTGCTAATGTCTGATAGTTAATAGTATTATAGCAGAACCCAGTACCATCTGTACCCTAGGCTGGGGTTTTGCAATGGGCAAGAGCATTAAGTGAATGTATCTGGTTTCTATTTCTGTCTGTCTGCTTCCTAGGTGGCCCGTTTTTATTTTCCTGTGACTGCAATTCTGCACTTTGCACAGGCCACATAAGCAAAGACAAGCCTCAACTTATTTGTGGTTGAGCTACGTGGCACATAAAAAAAAAATGGAATTAAAAACAATAAAATTAGGGAAAAAAGAAAAGGTAGTGAAATGAGCAAGAGCAATGTATGACTTACACACTACAAAATGATACTACACATGAGATATATCTACACAGTTCAGTCTTTGAACTGTCATACCAATGAAGCTTCAGAAAACAGGGTGGATGCCGTATTCCTCTTTGCAACACAAACAGCTTTGCAGCAAAGAACTGAAGCCATTCTTCACACAACCAATTGCATCAGCATGTACACTGGTATCAAATCATCAGCTGTAATTTGTACATTTAATTCTCTTTTTATATTTGGATATAGTGCACTTATTGATCACACAGCCTGTTATGGTAATGCTTGCAAATCTACAGCTCTGCTTTATGTGTCTGTGTTTCTTGATGATTTACCAGTTATCTGAGCAGTAGTGTGAGACATGTGTTGTGTAAGCCATTTCATATCCCTGGCCTTAAAATGTGTGAGGATATTAACTGGGAGTTGCATGATATGCAGTTGCCAACAACTGAAGGCCAGGTTGGATGGCACAAGCAATGATATACTGTTCTTTTGGGGGGAGCATAGCTGAGTTACTGTTATTGTATGGACAAGGATACACTGCTCACTGGGGGGGAGAGAAAGCTCAGTTATTGTTATGGTGCAAACAAGCATAGAATATATTAATCACACCTGCTGCTTGCTGATTAGTGAGCTATGCACACCTCTGTCCACCATTGTGCAAATAAGTTAAGCACAGGGAAAATCAATATTACTTTCCTCCGTTCTCATGATATCATGCAAACATGGAGCATAAAAAGTGAAGGAGAGGTTGTACACCCTGTACTCGAACCCAGGACCATTAATACTATAGCCCTACACATACACATGCTGCCACAGGAAGAATTGCATGGCAAACACAATAAAACCTGCCATTCATTCCACCATTTCCCATGGATGCACTAAGAGCAGCATTGCACAATGACAAAAAAAAATAAAAAATTACTCATGGACAGAGATGGCATATTTTAAAACAAAATTCAGAGTATGTGGCAGAACTTATGAATTGTGCACTGATTACATGCACTTTCACCATTCACAGACCTGCATGTACACCTCTGTAAATGTAACCTGACACCCCCCCGATGTTATCTTTCACTGTTGACATCCATTGAAAACACATGCTGTGGAAGTGCCCACATGAAGTGAACATCCCTACACGGTTGCTATTTTTTCTGATTCAACAATTCTAATGAGTTTTGACCCAATTTGCATCTTCACAGTGCTGACAGTCCTTAATCTACATGGTTGGTAACTGTGTAGCCAGGGAAACTGCAGCAGAGACCAATAATGTAAACACAAGGGAGGGTATTACTTTCCTATATATATGTGCACAGAGTAATGAAGTTTTTGATAAAACTTTACTGTATTCCATCAGCTACATACTGCAGCTGCTTACATGACAGTATGATTAGTTTGTTTGCTGGGGTTTACACTTTTACCTGACTACATTAGTTACTAGTATATTCTTCATTTGGGAGTGGGGGAGTGAAGCTGCATTTATTCCTGGCATTTAAAAAGAAACTGTTGCTATTGTTAATCTAATTTTCTAGCATCTGCCATGTGTAATAATGTCAGAATGTGTCTGGTGTTACATGTTATGGTCAGTTCTATACAAATCTAGGGACTTTTTCTTGCTTTTGTTTCCATTTTCGTGGCTGTATTCAGTAAATTTTTGAATACATGGGCAACAGGAGCATGGAGTCTACATGGTTGCTTTACATCTTGTTGAATCACCTCACCATGTTGATTTGCCTCATTAACATACAATTCAGGTACTTATGCAATAATTAGCATGCCACAGAAGTTTCCATGTTTGTGCATGAGCGTGCACAGCTACACATAGTTTATTGAATCTAAATATATTCGTGGCCATGTCGTTGTCTCACCTCAAAGTGCACATAGTGAAAAATGATCATGTAGGCTTTATTGAATCCCCTGAAAGTCTTTCCTCATTGAGGCTAACGTGGCTCTAAATTGCAATTCTCTGCATCACAGAAAACAGGCCCTTTTTACTGCAGCCCTTAATTTGAGCACCAGTGTTCTTTCTGAATCCTCTGGTATATGCATTTATAAATTATGTAGTGCAAATATTGCACTAGTCTTACTTCACAAAAAGTGCTGCAGAGAAATCTGCCTTCAGTTTGTTTAAATGCATTGGGCAAAATCTGTCTTCTGGTCTCTTTTTATGCTTTGTGAAATTAGTCAATTAAAAAAAATGATGGGTGTATATTTAGAAACAAAAAGGTTTAAAGACTTGACTCAGTAAGTCAGAAATCAATAAGGTCAAACTTAAGCCACTCACAGTAAATGAAAGTTAAGTTCTTAAAGTGTTTAGATAAATACCAGTTGGAAATTTGACTTTCATAAAGTACCAAGTGAATTTCCGTATACTGTTAGATTGACAGTCTCTACATTGTTTTAGAAGCTCTATCAGTCTTATAAAATATTCCTTAAATCATGAATATTTGTTTCACTGAAATCTCTTTTCATAGAAAATATATTCAAGACAAAAGTGATTAATGAAGGTTTAGTTAAATGAACTAAGCCATTCATTAGACTCTATTGATAAAAGTAATCTTTTTATACTTTTTAGTTGTAATGTTAATTGCTCTTAGAGTAATTACCATATGAAGGCAATACATTTTCAATTCATTCTTGATATCCAAATCAGAAATAGTTGAAAGAGCACAGTGCTGTATTGTGTATTGTCCTTAACTACACTGAAATAATCAGGAGATGTTGGAGTGCTAAAATAAAAGCCAAGGTTTTACTTGAAGCTATTTGGAAGTTATATTGCAATAGGGTGATTCAAAAGACATCCGTAAAGTTGTTCCTTTGTAGACATTAACAGAAAGTGCTGTCAGTCTTGAATACATGGCTGCTTATACACAATTGTTTAATCATATTTAATGTTCAAGGAAAAGGCTTTTAATAAAAGTGGAATTAGTATACTAAGCATTGGAAATTTGGTTTCCACTATATAAGAAAGGTGTCATTGTTTGGTTAATAACCACTAAAATTAAAGAACCGGAGGAGACTATTCACTAATACAGACATGGCTGCATAAGACTGTAGTTTCACACAACTCACTTGTAGAAAGAAATACATCAGAGACAATTTGTGCACTAGTCTGGTAGTAGTCTCTTGGCCCATTCATCACTTAATTAAGCTCATGTTAATATTCACCTATCCTAACACTAACTACCTAGTAGAAAAGCAGCATTTCCAATTGTGTTGGGTGCTATATGTTAAAATGTTATGGTGATATACTACTGAACATGATGTTGTATCATACTGAATCATTCTCATATTAGCAATTGTCTTTGTTGATAAGAAAAAGAATATTGGTGATTCTGCTTAGAGAACTGCAAACTAGTAATATTAGAATATGACTATGTAAACATATATAGAAAGAAATGAGATTAAGGAATATTTATCCTAGGGCTGAATTATGCTTCATGTATTTTGGTGTGCATGACACAAATAAAATTTAGGAATATGATGTTGGATAAGTGGTCATCGAGTGGGTGCTGTCACTTGCTAATGAGGTTCATGCCTATAGGTCTTAATATGCATAGAGTGAAAAGCCACTAACAAAGACTGATGTGATAAAACCGCAGTCATAATTAGGGAGGAGGGTAGAATATTTGTTGTCAAAAGATGGTTACACATAAATGAAGGAAATCTCACCTGTAAAATGGTCTTTTTTATAACAAAAATTTCATAGCAGGAACATTTTAGTTAAAATAGTTTATTTATTTATTTATTTTTAATCAGGAAAGTTTAATTGAGCCATATCAAAAGGCTTTTTTTCAGAAGCAGCCTGGGGGGAAAGCTCATCATACAGAACATTCAGAATAGTATTGGCAGTATGAAGAAACATTAAAATGGCAATGGATAAAGCAGACTGTACAGAAATATAAATGCATAGGGCCAGCATCCTCCAGCCATGTGGAGTTTATTTGGATATGGTCTAACACACTGAATTGTTGAATATGCATGTACAGGTGGGTTTGCAAAGGGTTTTCTGAGAAACCTATCCATGCCTCAACAGAGATATCCTCTTCCGATGTCTATTCTACCATGTTTTACCTGAGTATTTCTCTCTGTCAACAGGTTCCAGTCTGAACAAGACACCATAACACTGGTCACACCACCAACATGCTGCATACAACCTATTTTGAAAGACACAAGTAATTATTGCTTTATCTAGTCTCCTAGATCTTACATTGCCAAGGCTGCTAGCCAGAGCATGTCCATCAGGGTTATAGTCAAGAGATTTACCCCTATACAAAGGAATGTTAGTTGCACTTTTTCATACTTTAACAACAAACTGCTGATTTCAAATATTAGAATCTTCTGGAAACGGATTTCCCTGCTATTTATTAATAAAATGTTTCTGTCTTGACTGTAAGTGTTAAATGATTCTGATTTATGATGCATACTAACTTAGAAACTAACACAATTATTTCGCTACTTATGCATGCATGCATGCCAGTGAGGTCAGTTGTTTATTATTTCACTGGATCATCATATTTAGCAGTAACTGCAGTGTTTTTTTTATTAGTTATAGTAATGTGCTTACTAATTGCATATCGCAATTAATTCAGATGGGAGATTTATTTCTCATACAGTGATGTCTCTCATTCATTCAGTGTATATTTTTCTTTCAATCATTTTTCAGTTGTGTGAGCCTTTGATGCTACAGTGAAGACAGTATAATAATGTAGTACTGCATTTAGGAAATATAAGCAGAGTTTGCAACCGCTAAAAATTATAGGCTATATAATTCTCATCAGTAAACATAACATGCACTCAGACAAAATCTGTAAGAAAGCCACCGGGATGATAAGTGTTTTCAGTTCTGGCTGACACTCTGAAAACATTCTTTTCCTTACAAACTGCATTGACTATGACTTGTTTTCCCCAAAACGCTGATATTGAGTTGATGATCGGTTTGCTACTGCTGTGCTTCTTTTGGTTTCTAACATGATTTCACATAAAAACTCACAGTTATGATGATGGTGGTATACTGTTTCAGAAGTTTACTCAGCAATGAAAATCTAGAAAGTTGAAGTAACAGGAAAGTTTTAAAACTTTAAGTACTGTTAAGACTCAGTTGGTACTATTAGCATGCTCTCTGTGTTGCTGTATTGATTCTTCTGCACTTGTATTTTTTTCTGTCAAAATATAAGGCACTCATGTTGACAAAACCATTCACTTGTCAGCATTGCATAGTAAATATAGACTTTTCAAAGTCACTACATGCAAAACTCAAAAGAATGGGAACTACTAATGATAGAACAGGAAAGGAACATGGAGAAAACACTGCCCAAAGACAGAAAAAGGTAACCAAGAGGATAACATGCTGTCAGAAAATAACGAGATGGAAAAATTGGCATAATGGATGTTACAAGGCATAAGTATTTAATTCAGCATAAAAATATTATATTTATTAGTTGTATATACAGTTACAAGAAATTGCACCATAAGGGTAAGTCTGGAAAAGCCTACTCTGATTTGCTTACTGCATTTAATGCAATTTTATTTTAAAAAGTTACAACACTGCTGCCATGTGTCTACTGTGTTATCACTATAACTGATTCTTACATCATGGGGAATTTGAAAGGGAAAGTATATATGGTAGAGATATTTAGGTTTGTAAATGTGATGCATTGTTCAGCAATTATATTACAGCTCACAGTATCAGACAGGCAAAGGATGCAAGTACGTTTTTTTTAATTATACATGATAGTTTCACAGAATATTTCATATTTTAAAATTAACTGCACAGGCATTTAAGTCAAAAATGAAATTTTTATATAAGTATAGTACAAAGAAAAGTTTTTTTTTTGAAGTATCTGTACACAGCAGCTTAGAGATGAATTTAAAATGCAGTTCTGCTGGATTGAAAAAATGGTTCTAAAAATTATATCCATGACAAGAGATACAATACTGATTTATTAAATAGCTTAATAGAAATGAAATTGTACTATAATAACTTTTAATGTAAGTGAATATTATACTGCACATTATAACATATATGACAGCGTAAAAAGTACGACTGTAAAAGAAAAGTAACCACTGCCTTAAAAGGTTCCCACATACGACCACAGCATATCAACTGGGATGCTAAAAGATGTCTGCAAAAAATAAAAAGTCACCCAAAGTTTATTAAAATACAAAACAGGTTAAGTGCTTTTGTACTATTATTCAAATGACTTCTGCAGAACTAAAACACATACTACTGCCCATCTTTTATATAAAGTACAAAATGCCATTAGTTAAGAACCATTAATAAAAGGATATATGAGTTAAGAATTTTAAAAATATATACCCACCAATTAATATAATCTATATACATAAGAAATACAAAATACAAATATAAAATATGATAAAATATGCATAACTACACATGAAACAGAATAACCCTAGGAACACATAGTATACTGACAACAGGAGATAAATAATAACCTAATACCTATAAATAAATAGCAATAAAGGTATATAATTATTACAATTTAGTTGATCTTAATTTCAGCACAGGCATAACTGAAATCAGTTAATTCAACCATGGGATCCCATTTGCTTGTATAGATAATTGCCAAAATACTTTTTTCTATTAAAGCACATTTTCCCAGTGGCCACCTCTGAAGTTTTTTTCTGCAATTGTTCTGGAATATAAAATTTGAAATAACTATTAGCAGAAGTTTGGCATGTTTAGTAAAAGAATTACTATCTACGTTGTGTAATATGTCCTAAGCATGCTTGTATATGTTTTTATGGGTCTTTCAATTTTCCAAATATAAAAGGCTCCACATATACATATCCTAATGTATACTATACTAGAACTATTACAAATTTAGTAACTCTGCACTCTGAGATGTCTCTTCTGACTATTAACTACTATAACCTCCAAATTTCCTGTATAAGGACACTGTGTTCATTGCCATATTTATTTGTACCTGTATAAACTGAAAGGGCCTTAAAAAAAGTATATACAAGCATATGTATATAAATTATATTAACTGGTGGGTATATATTTTGAAATTTCTTAACTTATTGATAGCCTTTTATTAATGATTCTTAATTGACGGTATTTTATACTTTATATAAAAGATGGGCAGTAGTCTGTGTTCTTAACTTATCTTGTATTTTAATAAACTCTTGGGGATTTTTCAATATATTTTTTGCTGACACTTTTTAGCATCCAGGTTACTTTTCATTTGTGGTTTTAGTTTTCTGCCTTACCACCTCTTTATTTTTGTTTTGGTTATTTTGTATTACTGTGGTTTGCTATGTCATCTTTTGAAGGCAAAGGAGTGAGGACTCAAGGTTTAACCATGACACCAGGCGATTTAGTTGGTGGGTTGATGCAATTAGTTGGTCTACTAATTCAGTCTTTGCTTTTGAATTCCATTGATTACCAGCACCCTACTCAGCTTTCAAGTCTTCCATGTAAGCAGGAAGTCTTATTGCAGGATGAGCATGATGGTGTGGATACAGACCGGTTTGTTGCTTCTACTCATGTTCTCGTGGAGTCTTATGCTGGTAGTTCTAATGGTAAATTACAGCATTTAAATTGGATTTCATGTTCAGAAAAAAAATATTTCTTGGCTTTTCAGGTGACTTATATTCTCGTCTTAATACTAATTTAATTTCAATTGCAGTATGCAGAATGGGGATATGTTTTCGTATTCTGACAACTTGATTACGTTTAAATGGTTATTATTTAAATACCAGCCTTTAAATCTTGATAAATCTTATTTAAGGGAATGCATCAACTTGTAATTGGTTCCAAATGGCTTATGTGTTTACGGATGTCCTAATAATGTAGAGCCTGGAAGTGACTTTCATACCAAGTTAACTAAAATGTTTGGCTGCTGCGGATTTCAGTTAATGTGCTCTATTATTTTATATAATGAGCACCTTATGCAAAGCCTGTTGGTGGACATTGATTGTGTAAATAAGAGGATACAAAATGATTTGCTATATATTGTGGAAGAGTATAAACAACAGTTCCACCAGATTTTTGATGATATTGATAAAAAAATGTTTTATTGTGAAGAATTGAAAAATAGCTAAGATGGAAAGGGACAAAAAGGAATACAATAATAAAGGCTATCCCCCACCAAAAAAGTTTTATCTAAAGGATAAAACTGTTGCTTCTTTTAATGAGTGGGAACCTAATCAATTGAATAATGTTTACTTGTGTGTACAATCTGAAGTGCTTTTGCATAATTATAATAACTATTGTCCGCAACATCGATAATAGTGACCCTTTAGACTTTCCACCACTACGAACATCTAACCAAATATGGTAGAGGGAAAAACATCCTAGGAACGTATCATTTCTCCACTAGTCCAAATACAAACCCCAATTCAGACAAGGAAGAAGAGGCAAAGGAAAGAGAAAAAATTAAACACTTCTAAAGGGCAAAAGATTGATAGTGTGATTATGCACAATGGACTAGTTTTCGAACAAGACAGTTTTATGGTTTGTAATTGTAGTAATATTGTTTTAGATGTGACACATTTTTATATTTTTAAAAAGGGTTTGACTTTTACTCTATCATAATCTTTTAATCAATCAATTAATTGACCTTAAACTATTCTTAAGCATGTTTTTTTATATTATGTTTGATTCATTTAAAGAATTAAATGAAGCTGTCATAAGAAAAAAGAAAACTTTTAACCCTCAGTTATATCTAGTATTACATAATTTTGAATGTTTTATAGAACAGGAATAAATTAATTTGGCCAATAAAAAGAAAAGGAGAATGTTTAAACTTTCCAAAACTGAAAATGTTACCCTTAATAGTTTAATACACAACCGTGGGTTATGTATCATGAAACCTGACAAGGGGAGTGGGTTTGTAATTATGAATTATATGAACTATTCAGGTAGAATGTTGAATATGTTACATCAAGGGGTTAAGTATTTGAATGTGTCTAGAAATAAAGTGAATGATTCATATCAGAAGACCTTATACTATATGATTTATTGGTGCAAAAGGTAATTGATTCATCATTATTTAACTTTCTTACTAATAAATTGCCATGTACCTCCTCTGTTTTTGGTAGCCTCAAAGTTCATAAGAATATCAATGGCCACCTTTGCATTTCATTATGACAGCCAGTGGTTCAAAAACCTATCCACTGGCAGTATATATAGACCGGATGTTAAAACCATTTTATGATACTCATACACATATATTAAGGGATTCATAGGATTTGTTATCTAGAATGATTGAATAATTTAGAGTAAAACGAGGATGTATTTTTTGCTACCATTGATATAGTTGACTTGTTTATGGTCATTCCGCAAGATATAAGTTTAAAATGGCTTGAGGAGGACATTACGGAATGTGTATTTTTATCCAATACAGAATGTCATCTTATTAGTCATTTTATGAAATTAATTTCAAAATATAATTATATGTTTTTGAAGGAGACATTTTTCAACAAAGTAGTTGTGTGATGTGGGAGATAGTTGTGCCTCTATTTTTGTGAATTTAGTGCTATATGAATGGCAAAAAAAATGTGTTATTAATTATCCATAGTTTAAATTTTGCTATCTTTACACTAGATTTTTGGATATCATATGTGTGGTTTGGTCTGGAACTCGTGGTTATCTTACTGAGTTTATTAATTATTTGCAAAGTACAACACTGCTCACAAATATTATCAATCAAGTAATCACTGGTTGGGGTACAAGATATTCACAAATTCTCAGTGGACCTGACATTAACGCACACCACCGAGTATTTACTGTCAATAGGCTTGGGGTGTCAGATAATAATAATAATAAAAAAAGTTTCCCCTCAGAGATTTATTTGGAATATAGTATAGATCTTTTATAGTATAAGAAACATTATTTGTAAATATTGGAATATATTTAGACATTTGCCTGGTTCATTTGAAATATTCAAGAACCCCATTAGTTTTTCATACAAGAAAGGCATGAGTTTGAAAAATTTGTATGAATTAAGTAACATTACTAAGGGAATTAAAATGAAAGATAAAACAGGTATATATAAATGTGGCAATTGTAATCAATGTCCTTATATAGGAAATTCAGAGGTTATAGTAGTTAATAATCAGAATAGACATCTTAGGGTGCAGAGTTACTATAATTGTAATACTTCTCGGGTAGTATACATTAGTATTTGTACATGTGGCATCTTTTATATTGAGAAACTGAAAGGGCCCTAAAAACATGTTTATGGTATATTACACAATGCAGATACTAATTCTTAAATAAACTTTCTTGAACTTGTGCTAATAATTATTGCAAATTTTATGTGTTAGAACAATTGCAGATATAGGTGACTGGTGTTGCTGCTACAACCATCTTCCAAAGGCAAGACCTTCACTGCTGTACATTGGGTAGTTTCACCCCTCCTCTTTCGCTGTGTTCATTCCTACATTTCATGTGTGTGTGTCCCTATTCAATACAAACACTTTCCCTGAATGTTCATTTTACATGGCGGTACATGTCCCATTACAGATCATTTCCACAGCTTCAGTACACAATGCCAGGAATGGGATATCATAATACTCTGCACTATAGGTACACTGTCCTATACTGTGTTTGGACCATATACTTTGCATCCATACCTATCAACTGTCCTGATATTCCCAGTATGCCCAGATGTTTTCTGTATCAAATTTGTGGCTTTTTGCCATATCACTGGGATGATCTCAGGACTGATGTGAGTCAGTATTACATACATTTGTCATATCTCTCTACTGTCCTGATTTGTGCAGACTGTCCAATCTTTGTCTCATATTTATGATAATTTCCTCATAACATTTTGGTTTTCTGGCAAATCATGTCATTGCAGATTGAAGTCAGAAACCAAAGACAGACATTTTTGTTTTAAACTTCATGCTACAGTGCATGCTACAATACAACCCATTGATCAACTTTCTAAGTTTGGAAGAACAATATTAAAAATCTGACCCTATTTTTGTGCCTTTTCCCCCCGTTATTTATGACTTTGTCCAGATTTCTTACTCTAAGAGGTTGACAGTGTCTCATTCTAACACTTTCTGTGAGCAGTAGAGTGCTATACAGATTAATTTTGTTTTTGCAGAGAAAGACAGTAGTAATAACAGGATATCAGAGTTGAAGCTACAAACTTCGTTAAATGGTGTTTACTTAATGCAGTTATGTGCAGAATGAAGAATAATGCCTCACAATCCATATTGTAACTTCTGCATAAAAAGGTGAATAAGCAAATTATCTAATCTCTAAGGTTGGATGATATGGGGATAGTGAATCAGGAAGTGCAATGGATTAGCAAGGAGGAAGTGGGACAGCTATGAAGAGGATGAAGAATGGAAAGGCTGTTGGTCCAGATGACATACCAGTTGAAGCATGGAAGTGCTTAGGAAAAATGGCAGTGAAGTTTTTAACCAGATTGTTTAATGAAATCTTGGAAAGTTAGAGAATGCCTGATGAGTGGAGAAAAAGTGTTTTGGTAACAATTTATAAGAATTAGGGTGATGAGCAGAGCTGTAATAACTACAGAGGGATAAAACTGATCAGTTACAGCATGAAGTTATGGGAAAGAGTAGTGGAAGCTAGGTTAAGAAGGAAGGTGATGATTAGTGATCTGCAGTATGGTTCTATGCTAGGAAAGAGCACTACAGATGCGATGTCTGCTCTGAGAGTGTTGATGGAGAAATATAGAGAAAGTTAGAAGGAGCTGAATTGTGTCTTTGTGAACTTAGAGAAAGCATAAGACAGGGTGCCTAGAAAGGAGTTGTGGTATTGTATGAGGACGTCGGAAGTGGCAGAGAAGTATAGAAGAGTGTTAAAGGATATATACAAGGATAGTATGACAATGGTGAGGTCTGCAGTGGGAGTGACAGGTGCGTTTAAGGTGGAAGTGGGATTACATCAAAGATCAGCTCTGAGCTTTTTTCTTATTTACAATGGTGATGGACAGGCTGACAGATGAGATCAGGCAGGAGGCCCCATGGACTATGATGTTTGCAGATGACATTGTGAGCTGTAGTGAGAGTAGGGACCAGGTTGAAGAGACCCTAGAAAGGCAGAGATATACTCTAGAGAGAAGAGGAATGAAGGTCAGCAGGACTAAGACAAAAAAAGTGTATGAGTTTAAATACCTGGGATCAACAGTTCAGAGTAATGGTGAGCGTGGAAGAGAGGTGAAGAAGATAGTGCAGGCAGGGTGGAATGAGTGGAGAAGAGTGTCAGGAGTGATTTGTGACAGACGGGTACCAGTAAGAGTGAAAGGGAACGTCTACAAGAGGGTAGTGAGACCAGCTATTTTATATAGGTCGGATACGGAGGCAATGACAAAAAGGCAGGGGTCAGAGCTGGACGTGGCAGAGTTAAAGATGTTGAGATTTGCACTGGATGTGATGAGGATGGACAGGATTAGGAATCAGTATATCAGAGGATCAGCTCAGGTTGGACAGTTTTGAGATAAAGCTAGAGACTCGAGATTGTGTTGGTTTGGACATGTGCTGAGGAGGGATGTTGGGTATATTTGGAAAAGGATACTAAGGATGGAGCTCTCAGGTAAGAGGAAAAGAGGAAGGCCTAAGATAAGGTTTATGGATGTAGTGAAAGAGGACATGCAGGCAGTTGGTGTGACATAACAAGATGCAGAGGACAGGAAGAAATGGAAACAGATGATCTGCTGTGGTGACGCCTAATGGGAGGAGCCAAAAGAGAAGAAGAAGATCTCAAACTCAGTATCTGCTTCTACAATTTTATGCAGCTCATTTTCCATAATTCCATACCAACTATCGTGAAGAGGATCATTATAATGGAAAATAAATACATTTTTGTGACTATATTTTGCTGTTTATCTAGGAATCTGGAGATACATTCCACAACAATATATATATATATATATATATATATATATATATATATATATATATATATATATATATATATATAGTTTGGTTAACATGTACTTCCTCACAGCAATAGTTTTAAGCTTATTCTTTGCAGACACCCCTAATAAAAATCCCACTTTATTGTTATTACAGAACGAAATTGAACAGTCAGACAAATGTCCCTGCAATTCATTCTGTCATACAAATGAATGCATGACAGAAGTAATGGAACCTTGCAATACACTATAATGCAATGTCATGACTCATGCATTGAAAGACAATCTTTTATCTACACAGGCAGTACATCCAGAGCAGGTTCATATTGATCCATTGAAGGCTGTTTTGACAAATGCGAATAAACTGAAACTAGTTCACCAAAACCACCTTCAGCGAACACTGAAATATTTTTTTCCGGGGGCAAGCTCCCTTGAACTCTCATGGAGGGATTCCCCCCAGAATTATATATACATTTTGTGAGGCAAACATGTAAACCATTACACAAACCATACTAACTCCAAGGTCGCACAACAGTGGAAGAAAAGGGCAATCTCCACTCTTGTTGAAGAAGGATTCATCAAGCTGGCTTTGGTTTTTTTGAATTCAATTAAATCTCCTTTGACAGACTGACATGGTCTCATCTAGATCAACCTTCAATAACTATTCATAGGTTCATATGTAGGTACTGGGCTATCTGCCCGAGGGCATTTATATGCCTAGCCTGCGTGTGTCAGCTTTCGCAGCCCCATTGATTAATTAACTGAGCCTCTGTCAAGAAGAGCCAATGAAGTGATCCCAGGGGTGTATTTTCTTTTACCCATCCACTCGTCAAGGTTTCTCATGGAGAGTGTTAGTGAGGGGCTCTGCCTAATGTAGTTAGGAATTTTGTTCCAAAGCATGGGGAGTCTCTGTGACAGGAATCTATCCCTCCAGCATGTTCTATTTATTGTTGTGGTGAGGTTTAGCTCACTAGAGCGAGTGGCTCGCATTGACTTGGAATTCTTTATGTGGAGCATGTCCATCAATTCTGAGTTGGACATGGCTTTGTAAGTCAGGCAGAGATCACCTCTGAGTAAGCAATATGCGACTGAGAACAGCTGGAATTTTTTCCAGTCGGGCTGCATAGGACATATGTTTGAGGCCAGTAATCCTCTTGGTGAGGTACTTTTGTGGTCTTTCCAGCTGTCGGAAGTGTACATCCCAAATGGGGCACTGTACTCTATGATGGGTATGATGAGTTATGAGTAGAGGGGCACTATAACCTCTTTATTTCTAGATGCTAACCCTTTAGTAATTAGAATGGCTACATAGAAGGATTTCCTAGCTACTTTGGCAATATGATTGTCAAAGGAGAGATTACTATCTACCTGGGTCCCTAAATCTCTTATTACCTCTTCTGTATTAAGGGGGCTGCCACCGATGTGGTAATTCATGGGTGTTTTGTTTCTCCCAAATGGGATGACTATACGTCTTTTGGTATTTAGCTTGAGACCATGACTTTGACACCAGGTGTCTGTCTCAGTAAGGCTCTTTTGGAGAATGTCCGTGTCAGCCGAAGAGTGAATTATGGCTTCCAGTTTGCAGTCATCAGCGAACTTGGTTAGCCATAGTCCTCCTGTGTTTGCCTGTACTTCTGAGAAGTATATGCCGAACAGTAGGGGTCCCAAGACCAAGCCTTGTGGGACACCATCTGTGACTGGTTTAGAGTCAGACCTGGAGCCCACTATTCTTACCGTGTGAGTTCTGTCTGTAAGCCAGTTGATAACCCATCTCGTGACATAGGGGTTTATGTTCAGGCTGGTGAGTTTTCTATAATTCTCGAGTGAGGAATGGTGTCAAAAGCCTGGGCGAGGTCAAGGTAGGCTGTATGAACTACCTTCCCCTCATCTATGGCCTTGGTGACTGTCTCAAAGAAGTCAACCAGGTTTAGTAGGCATGATCTGCCCTTAACAAAGCTGAACTGGGTCGGGTCAAGTGTTTGGAGGTTTCCAATGTCTTTGTTAATGAGTTCCATGATGATGCACTCCATAGCCTTGCAGACCAGGCTAGTCAGGCTTATGGGGCAATAGTTACCATTCCTATTGAATAGTCCATTTATTATTGATATTACTAATGGTGAGGAAGGCAATCCTTAGACTGTGCATAGCACTATAAGACTGCCCCATTGATTAGATGGGGACCAATTTATAACAAGTCAGCTTCCTTTCCCATAACCTTTAGAATTTGGCTTATGGATCAGAGACGCAAGAGAGGTTGAGATGAGGTTAACTTCTCCTGCTCGAATGATTTAATCAAGTTCAGTTACAATAATGGAAATAATAATTCTTTAACTTATTGGTTGATCAATGTAGTACAACAATGAATTGCTGAATATCTAGAAATCTTGTGAAATCTGGATACAAATCTTTAACCATTTATTTGTTTACTCTGTCATGACTAGTGATGGAGTTATGGTTCGTGCTTTTAAATGCCATTATCTTTGATTAGGCTTAATAAAATAAAGATGAAAATCACTGACATTGTATGTTGAATAGACTTCTTTATCCTCATCAATTGTCTCCAACAAATACTGTGGGATTCACAGCTGGTTGTAAGGAAGTTGAAAGATACGCATTTCCAACATGTTTGAAAACTACTCCTGGCCACTTTACCACAGGATATGCCTTCCACATCACCTGTGGGAAGAACCTATGTTTCTCACATACAACCAAGAACATTACAGCAAACATCTTTTGCCAGAAAGAAGCAGTGCAGTGCTTTTGGTCTGCAATCCTCAGAGAAACCATGGCTTTCATTCTAGTAAGTAAGTCAGCCATGCTACATTGCAAAGGAACCTCATTTCTACCACTTTCAGTATTTGATCGTATTTTATTATTTACGAGAACAATAATATAAAAAAACAGGAGTACAAGGCGACAGAACAATATCCTCATAGACTGATCTCCGTACTAAGCCAAAACGCACAGCAAGCAGTATACACTTCACCAGGCTGAGCCAAAGCACAGAATAGGCAGTTTTCACTTCACCGATTAACGAATGCAGTCTCATATAAATAAGCACAAGGCAATCCTCATATGATGCAAAAAGTGTAGATTTATTCAACAAGTGAATAAAATGGCAAGCGCTTTCACCCAACTGGGCTTCTTCAAGCCAATATAAAACAACACTTTTGAAGCAAACTATTAATGCTGTAAAAAGTTGACATCATTTCCTATTCCCAATCAATTAGTCAACAATTAAAAATTAAAGAGCAAGTAGTTCTTGTTCATAGGTTCATAGGTTCATATAAGGCTATCTGCCCTAGGGCATTTACAAGCCTAGCCAGAGTGTGTTTGGCTTTTGCCACCCATTTTAAATGAATTTTGCTATGCCCTTTTTCGAGGTTAGTATACTGTGCCTCTGTCTAACAGTGATACAGAAGTGACACCCAGAGTAAATCTACGATCTCCCATCCACTCATCAAGATTCCTCTTGAAGAGACTCAATGAGGTACTCTGCCTAACCTGGACTGGGATTTTATTCCAGAGCGAAGGGAGCCTCTGGGTTATGAATCTGTCCCTCCAGCATGTCCTATTTATTTCAGTGCTGAGGTTCAAGTCTCTCGAGCGCGTAGCTCGATGGGATCCGAGGTGCAGCATGTCCATTAATTTTGGGTTGGACATGGCTTTATACGTCAGGCACAGATCGCCTCTGAGCAGGTGGTATGCCACTGAGTAGAGCTGGAGTTTCTTTAACCGGGCAGCATATGGCATCTGTTTGAGCCCTTTAATCCTCTTGGTGAGATACTTTTGGGGTCTTTCCAGTTGCTGCAGGTGTCTGGTAAGGTACATCCCAAAAGGGGCATTGTACTCAATTATGGGCCTGATGAGGGATGAGTAAAGAGGCACGATGACCTCCCCTGATCTAGATGTGAATCCCTTCATGATTAGGTGGGCTATATAAAATGTTTTTTTAACCACTTTGGCCACGTGGTTGTCGAATGAGAGATTGCTATCAACTTGGGTCCCCAGGTCCCTAATTACTTCTTCCGTACTTAATGGATTACCATCTATGTGGTAATTTGTGGGCACTTTGTTTTTGCTGAAGGGGATGACTATACACTTTTTGGTGTTTAGCTTGAGGCCATGGCTCTGGCACTAGTTGTCTGTTTCTATGAGGCCCTTTTGAAGGATGCTTGTGTCGGCTGGAGAGTCGATTATGGTGCCCAGTTTGCAGTCATCTGCAAACTTGATCAGCCACAGTCCTTCCATGTTG
Source organism: Protopterus annectens (assembly GCF_019279795.1). NCBI lineage: Eukaryota > Metazoa > Chordata > Ceratodontiformes > Protopteridae > Protopterus > Protopterus annectens. The sequence goes on from NC_056735.1 coordinate 1,951,362,833, forward strand.
GCCTGTACCTCTGAGAAATATATACAGAACAAGAGAGTTCCCAGGACTGAGCCTTGTGGAACACCACTTGTAACTGGTTTGGAGTCTGACATGGCTCCAGCAATTCTAACCATGTGGGTTCTGTCCTTGAGCCGGTTTGCAACCCATTTAGTGACATAGGCATTTATATTTAAGCTGATGAGCTTATCTATAATGCCTGAGTGGGGTATTGTATCGAAGGATTTTGCGAGGTCCAGGTAGGCTGTGTGGACCACCTTCCCCCCGTCAATGGCCTTGGTGACTGTTTCAAAGAAATCGACCAGGTTTAAGAGGCAGGATCTGCCCTTAACAAAGCCAAACTGGGTAGGCTCCAGTGTCTGTAGGTCCCCAATATCTTTATTTATGAGGTCCATGATGATCCTTTCCATAACTTTGCAGACCAAGCTAGTCAGGTTTATGGGGCGATAGTTTCCAGGATCTGTTGAGGCACCACCTTTGTGGAGAGGGACCACTGTTGCTGTATGCCACTCTTTGGGTACATATCCTGTAGTAAGGCTGAGATTGAACAGTAGTTTTATGTTTGGGTTTAGTTCTTCATGGAGTTCATGTAGGATGCAGCACGGGACACCGTCTGGTCTCATTGATGCTGTGTTTTTTGGTTTGGAGAGGGCGGCTCTTATCTGAGCATCTGAGATGTCAGGGGGGCAGCACTCTGCTGGTATAGATATTTGCCCTTTTGGTGGGGAAGGGGGGGGGGGGAGTTTGCGCTGAACCTGTCAGCTAGGATGTTGGCAATGTCTGTGGGTTCCGTGTATTTTTTGTCATTTTAGACTAATTCTGAGCATATCTGGGAATTTCCACCCAGGTTCCTAACATAACTAAAGAAAGCCTTGTGATTATCCTTAGTGTCCTGTGCAATTTTTCTCTCGAAGCTGGCCTTAGACGATTTTATGAGTGCCCATAGTTTTTTTGCTAATACTGATCAGAGATGCCTTCCCTTTTTGGGATTTTGCTCTATCGTAGTAACTTCCTCCTTCTATTGTATAGTTTGTTTATGGCTGGGGTCCACCAGACAGGACACCTGCCTTTGGAGGATTGGGTCTTGGTTTTGTTTGGGATTGCATGATCCATGTATTCCTGAAGGTGTTCATAGAATGCGTTTATAAAGGATTCTGCGGTCTGAGCCGTATTTTCCACAGGCCCGGGGGCTTTGAAGGATTCCACCTCGGTTTTGTGGAGTGTGAAATTTGCTTTAGAGAAGTTTTTCACTGTGGTTTTCTGGGCAGGGGCTGGGGTTGGGATGTGAATATCTAGTGAGATTAGTTTATGGTCTGATCTTACCAGTGAGGGATACACTTCTGGTCTGGAGCATAGAGTCCCCATGTTGGTGATGATCAGGTCCAGTATGTTTTCCCCTCTTGTGGGAGTGGTAACAAGTTGTTCCATAGCATTTGAGTTTATAAATTCTAGGAACCTTTGGGCTAGGGTTTTGGAGCTAGAATAATGCTCCCAGTCTATGTTTGGGTAGTTGAAGTCACCCAATATAATGGTGTTTGCAGAGACCTTCATATTTTCAAGTGTTCTCAGGAAGGCTGAGTGGGGTTCCTGGGTTTGGGAGGGTGGTCTGTAGCAGGCTATAAACTGGAAGGCAGTTTTGCCCACTGTTAGTTGCACATAGATAGTCTCTGATGCTTTGTGCTGTGCCACCAACCTGGCGGTGTGGGTATCTTTGACGAATATTGATACTCCCCCTCATTTTGTGGTTTGGTCCAAGTTTTGGGGCCGAAAAACATGGTATGAGGTATAACCTGGTAGTGCTGGGATGCTCTCGGGAGCCTTGAACCAGGATTCTGTTACTGCACAGATATTGATGTTCTCCATGCTAAGGAGAGTTTCGAGTGTGTGCATCTTGAGGTTTAGACTTCTGGCATTGAGTAGCATTACTCTTAATTTCTTATCCCTTGTGATACCTATGGAGGTGGGTTTGTCTTTTGAGCCTTGCCTAAAAAAGGCACTATGGGGGTGGCAAGAGCCTTTGCCAATATCTGAAAGCCCAGGGGTGACAGGTGCAAGCCGTCCCTAGTGAAGCATCGTGGCTTGTCGAGCATGCCATCCCAGGCTGACAGGCATTGGATCCCCTTTGAATTACACCAATACTTAAGCCAATTGTTGAAATTGATCATCTTGTCTTCATATTGTGGCATCATTCTTGGTGAGGGTAAGATGCTACTCAAGGTCAGGGTCATACCGGCCTGGGCTACATGCTCAGAGAGCTCCTCTATGTCCCTTTTCATGTAGTCCAGGGAGGTACGTCTCAGGTCATTCACACCAGCATGGACAATGACTGAGTCATATTTGTACTTGCCTTGGAGTGACCTGAGTGCTTGTGTTATGTGGCGGATCCTAGCACCCAACAGGCAGCTCACCATGACCTTCTCCTTGTTCAGCCTGGTGAGTGGGATGTCAGTGTGCTTGACGATAGAGTCACCTATTAAAAGTGTATCAGGTGTGTTGTTTAGCCTTAAGGGCTGTGACTGTTTGGCACACTGACTTTGTGAGCTATGTGTTGCACGTGTTTTGTTTTGGGGTAGTGGTTGCTTGGATGTCTGCTTTGGAGGTCTCTGTTGCTTAGGCAGATTTTTATTTAGAGCCTCCGAGTATGTTTTTGTGTGTTTATGTGTTTGGTTTGTTGTCATGGTAGGTCTATGTGAGACTGGAATTGTAGTGAGTGTGGTTTCCTTCTCCTCCTGACTAGTTACGCCAGTACTGAGTTGAGAGTGCTTAGCCTCCAGTTTGGCTATATGGTTGCATCTCTCACATGTGTTGGAATTTGTTGGGAGGAGGAGAGGGTTGTCTGTGTACATGATGCAGTTGTAACATTGCCTCAAGATTCCCAGATTCACCAGCTGGACCAGCGATGAGATTGACAACTGACCTTTGGACATGCTAGAATAGTATTGGGAATTCCTTTATAATTGAAAAAAAGGCCAATGGGGAACAAGGTACTCAAGGGGAGTTTGTGAGGGTGTCGTGCTTTTAATTTTTTAGTGCTGACATATAATTGCTTTAGTGAGCAAGTGTCAGGCTTTAGAGTAGGAATAGGGTGTTTATTATGAGAACTAGATCAGTTCTAAGGGAAAAAGTGAAGAGCAGACTTTGTGGAGCCGAGAATGGCTTAAACCAAATAAATGCTGCGCTATGCGCAAAATCGCGCAAAGCCACGCTAAAGCGGTTTTTATACAGGGGGGACTTGAAAGAGCTAGAAATTGGCCCAAAACGGCCAATAGACTACCAGTTTCTTGTGCTGGGAATACTCCTCCAGGGATAGATAGGCTGCTCTAAGCTCCCCACTGCCACTGGTGAACAAAAAGCCTCCCTTTATCCAAGAAAGGAAATGGGCAACACAGGAACTTTCCAAATGTCCAGAATACAGCAAAGCCTGTATTTGGACTACTCTAGGTCAGGAAAGATGAGAAACAAGGATAATTTTTTTTTTTTTTTTCTTTTTTTGCAACAAACAGCAGGAAAATGCAATAAATATGTAACACAGGCTAGCGCACTTGAGTGTGTAGCCTCAACAGGTAAATGCAACAAACAGGGCAAACTTTAAAAGTGCAGGTGCAAAAACAACTTTAAACAGTTTAAAACAGTTCAAGAAGCAGAAATACTGACAGTTTAGCTAGATTGGACAGTCACCCAGGTAGTAGCAGCAAAAAAAAAAACACTTTTATCAGGTTAGCAGATGCTCTTTTAGCCTCTCTGCTGCTAGCACCACTCTGCAGGACCACGAGGAGCTTGGCTGAGTAGTAACAAGTGCAAAAAACGCGCCAAAGCGGGTTTTATTCAGGGGGACTTGAAAGAGCTAGAAATAGGCCCAAAACGGCCAATAGACTACCAGATTCTTGTGCTGGGAACACTCCTCCAGGGATAGATAGGCTGCTCTAAGCTCCCCACTGCCACTGGTGAACAAAGAAGCCTCCCTTTATCCAAGAAAGGAAATGGGCAACACAGGAACTTTCCAAAAGTCCAGAATACAGCAAAGCCTGTATTTGGACTCCTTTAGGTCAGGAAAGACGGGAAACAAGAATATATTTATTTTTTTCTTTTTTGCAACAAGCAGCAGGAAAATGCAATAAATATGTAACACAGGTTAGTGCACTTGAGTGTGTAGCCTCAACAGGTAAATGCAACAAACAGAACAAACTTTAAAAATGCAGGTGCAAAAACAACTTTAAACAGTTTAAAACAGTTCAAGAATGCAGAAATACTTGCAGTTTAGCTAGATCGGACAGTCGCCCAGGTAGTAGCAGGAAAAAAACACTTTTATCAGGTTATCAGTCGCTCTTTTAGCCTCTCTGCTGCTAGCACCACTCTGCAGGACCACTAGGAGCTTGGCTGAGTAGTAACAAGTGCAAAAAACGCGTCAAAACAGGTTTTATACAGGGGGACTTGAAAGAGCTAGAAATTGGCCCAAAACGGCCAATAGACTACCAGATTCTTGTGCTGTGTACACTCCTCCAGGGATATATATGCTTCTCTAAGCTCCCCACTGCCACTGGTGAACAAAGAAGCCTCCCTTTATCCAAGAAAGGAAATGGGAAACACAGGAACTTTCCAAAAGTCCAGAATACAGCAAAGCCTGTATTTGGACTACTCTAGGTCAGAAAAGACGGGAAACAAGGATCATTTTTTTTTTTTCTTTTTTGCAACAAACAGTAGGAAAATGCAATAAATATGTAACACAGGCTAGCGCACTTTAGTGTGTAGCCTCAACAGGTAAATGCAACAAACAGGACAAACTTTAAACGTGAAGGTGCAAAAACAACTTTAAACATTTTAAAACAGTTCAAGAAGCAGAAATACTTGCAGTTTAGCTAGATCGGACAGTCTCCCAGGTAGTAGCAGGAAAAAAACACTTTTATCAGGTTAGCAGTCGCTCTTTTGGCCTCTCTGCTGCTAGCACCACTTTGCAGGACCACGAGGAGCTTGGCAGAGTAGTAACAAATGCAAAAACTGCGCCAAAATGGGTTTTATACAGGGGGACTTGAAAGAGCTAGAAACTGGCCCAAAACGGCCAATAGACTACCAGATTCTTGTGCTGGGAACACTCCTCCAGGGATAGATAGGCTGCTCTTAGCTCCCCACTGTCACTGGTGAACAAAGAAGCCCCCCTTTATCCAAGAAAGGAAATGGGCAACACAGGAACTTTCCAAAAGTCCAGAATACAGCAACGCCTGTATTTGGACTACTCTAGGTCAGGAAAGGCGGGAAACAAGTATTTTTTTGTTTGTTTTTCTTTCTTTTTTTGCAACAAACAGCAGGAAAATGCAATAAATATGTAACACAGGCTAGCACACTTGAGTGTGTAGCCTCATCAGGTAAATGCAACAAAGAGGACAAACTTTAAATGTCAAGCGCTAAAGCTGGCTTTAAAGCAGGGGGTTAGAAGCGATAGGAAATGGCCCAAAACGGCCAATAAGCTACAGGTCACTGAGCTGGAACCACTCCTCAAGGGACAGATAGGCTGCTCAGAGCTCCCCACTCTCACTGGTGATCAAAGAAACTTCCCCCTATCCAAATAAGGATATGGGCAACCCAGGAACTAAGACACAGCCCAGAGATCAGCAATACCTGAAGACTGGACTATGGCGGGAAACAAGGATTTTTTTTTTTTTTTTTTTTTTTTTTTTTACAGAGTAGCAGAAATTAGGTACAAAAACACAGTAAATGCTTTAATTCGGCTAGCACACTTGAGTGTGTAGCCTACCAGTTAAACTAAGCAAAAACAAACTTTAAAAGTGCAAAAAACCTCAGAAATACAGGCAGGAATGCAATAAAACAACTTTGCAGAGCTTATTTAGTTAAAGAAACAGAGAAGTCTATATATACAGAAAAGCAGCTAAAACACACAAACATTTCAGATGCAGTGCAACCTAGAGCACTTGAGTTGTAGCAATATTAAGGCAATTACAGTTATAATAAATGCTCTGAAATATACTCTATATTTTTTTCCCTTTTTTTTTTGAAAGGGAAAAAGGAGAAACAGAAGGCCTTATCAAATGTTCTCTCTGTATTAGGTAGAATGAGCTAATGACACTAGACTGGGAGGAGTGTCACAGATCAGATTTACAGTAGGGGCGGGCAACTGCAAAGCCACCAAGTATAAGAGCAAGACACCAACTAGGAGGGAGGGATGGGACAGACAGTAAGCACTACAGAAAACAAATCAAAGTTTTTAAACAGATAAAGATTTGTAAAGATACAGAATGCTTTTAACTGCAGACAGATCAGTTACTGGTGCAGATTTGTTAATAGCAATAAAATACACTTGAAGACTAAAAAGCAGACAATAAAAGTGCTATATATTAATTGTTAGAAACAATAATCTGTATAAATAATAAAAAAAAAAAAGCAGGATAGTTATATATCTCAGCTAACTGTTGCGGTCAACAACTCTCATCCACTCATTGTTAAACATCATGAACTTTATAAAACTAATCCAATGTCTCTAAAAATATATTTAAAAACATAACTAAACTAAAAATACATATCAATATTATTAGTATACGTAGATAATGCAAACCTGCCATAAACAAAATGAATAACATATTATATATTAAAACTAAATCCTAATTCACCTGCCTTTAAGCATAGGTCTAACAGGTACTCTATCATTCAAGCTTGGCTCCTTATCTGCCCTTAACCTAACAATTCATTTAGCTTTACACTGTTCAGTAAAATTGATCACATCACCCCTTCTTTTTGAGGGTGAATTCACTTGTATAACAAGAAACTTAAAGATATGCTGTTCAGATGTCTCTATAACATGCCTAGAGAGGGCATTCTTATCAGATTTAATACGAATATTATATACATGCTCTCTAACCCTGTCTTGAAGCCTTCTGTCTGTCTTGCCCACATAAAAAGCTGGGCAAGTCGTACAACGAGCTAAATAAACTATATACTCCATGTTACAATTGGCCTCAGCATGGAAATGATAGCACTGTGGGCTCACAGGATGTACAAAGGTTGCAGTGCTATGTATAAAGCAACAACAATTACGTTTCCAGCAAGGCCTAGTAGTGGATTTAAACCTGCATGTATCATGATTGTGTCCATTGGGGTAACATAAGATCCTATGCAAATTCATACGATTCTTGTAAACAAACCTGGGCGTATCACCCACAATGTCACGAATCACTGGATCAACATTAAGAATGCCCCAATGCTTAAAGTAGATGTTTCTGATCTCATTTACATCCTGTGTGTAATAGATAGAGACCCTAGTACTGTCCTTAAATTTCATTGTCCTCTCATCTACACTGTCAATGTGTGTAATCATATCATCCCTGCTCATAAAATACGGTGCTGCCCGATTTCTCCTCAGTGCATCTACTCCACTGAAGCTCTCTCTAATCTCTTCTATACTACAGGCCCTATCAAGCAATTGGTCATGGAGATTAGTCAACTCATTTTGAAAACCAAGTTCAGTAGAATTAAGCCGGGAAACCCGCATCGCCTGTCCTTTCACTATATTCCCAAATACAAAATTAGGGTGCATTCTCCCTCTGTGTAACAAAGAATTCCTATGGCATGACTTACGATAGACCCCCGTGTTCAATAATCCACATGGGAGTCTCTAAATAAGTACATCCAAGAATGAAATTGATACCAGTGAAGCACTCATAGTAAATTTAAGGTATGGTACCAAACAGTTGACCTGTCCTAAAAAAACATCCAGGTCTTGTTTATTTGCCGTCCACACCATAAAAAGGTCATCTACAAACCCTACATAAAACCTAACATATTTCTTGAAACTCTCCATTTTAAATAGACTACACCTCTCCCAATCTGCCATCACCAGATTGGTGTAGCTATGTATATAATATTCGTATTAAATCTGATAAGAATGCCCTCTCTAAGCATGTTATAGAGACATCTGAACAGCATATCTTTAAGTTTCTTGTTATACAAGTGAATTCACCCTCAAAAAGAAGGGGAGATGTGATCAATTTTACTGAACAGTGTGAAGCTAAATGGATTGTTAGGTTAAGGGCAGATAAGGAGCCAAGCTTGAATGATAGAGTACCTGTTAGACCTATGCTTAAAGGCAGGTGAATTAGGATTTAGTTTTAATATATAATATGTTATTCATTTTGTTTATGGCAGGTTTGCATTATCTACGTATACTAATAATATTGATATGTATTTTTAGTTTAGTTATGTTTTTAAATATATTTTTAGAGACATTGGATTAGTTTTATAAAGTTCATGATGTCTAATGAGTATGCAATGAACAAGAACTACTTGCTCTTTAATTTTTAATTGTTGACTAATTGATTGGGAATAGGAAATTATGTCAACTTTTACAGCATAAATAGTTTGTTTCGAAAGTGTTGTTTTATATTATACATTTTTATACTACACACAAAGTATATTCCTTTAAAGAAATGTTTTTATTTATGAATCAATTATGTAATTAACATATGAACCAATGGAGAATCAGAAGTTTCATTTGAATTGACTATTTAAATTGTTTTTACTGGTTTTACTTTGTCTGATGAAGTTATTACGAAAACGCAGTTGTTTCATTGAAAGCGTTTATGTGCTATGTGTATGTGATTATGTGGTGCTACGTGTATGTGATTCATGGAGTTATTAAAACCTGGTTATTTTATTCTACTTGAATTTTTTTCCAACTATTGGACACATTTATTGGACACGTTCCTTCATTGGGGGCTTCTAGCGTTTCTCTTGGTTTGTTGTTTTATATTGGCTTGAAGAAGCCCAGTCGGGTGAAAGCGCTTGCCATTTTATTCATTTGTTGAATAAATCTACACTTTTTGAATCATTTGAGGATTGCCTTGTGTTTATTTATATGAGGCTGCATTCGTTAATCGGTGAAGTGAAAACTGCCTGTTCTGTGCTTTGGTTCAGCCTGATGAAGTGTATACTGCTTGCTGTGCGTTTTGGCTTACTACGGAGATCAGTCTATGAGGATATTGTTCTGTTGCCTTGTACTCCTGGTTTTTTGTATTATTGTTCTCGTATTTTTATGCAGGAGTTTTCACATTTGGGTAGCGGTTTTTGACTTACTTACTATTTTATTATTTACCTCTAATGTGTATGAGAACAGATAAGGGTGGGATTAACATGTCCGCTGTTATATTCAAAGTCTAAGGCTACTACTCAGCACTTCCTTCACATATACAGTGCACTAAGTGCTTGTAGGACTGCTTCCAGTGCTTCCACCCATCTGATGGCTAGTCTAAGGTAGCTGCTTCTCTACTGCATTCGATAATCCCCTCTTTAACTGAAAGAGAACCAAAACCTCCGGTTTGGAGGAGTGACTATTATAATTTTGCAAAATGCACTTACTAAAAGAACCACAGGCCTAAAGTAGATGCCTTATGCCGACCGCCTTAAAAAACTCCAGCTATACTCTGTCACATATTGTCTACTCAGAGGCAATCTCTGCTTAACATACAAGGCCATGTCAAACCCAGAGCTGTTGGACATGCTACACTTAAAGAAATCCCAATCCTTTAGAGCCACACGCTCCAGGGATCTAGACCTTGTCATCACAATAAACAAAACATGCTGGAAGGATAGGTTCCTGACCCAGAGACTCCCCAGACTCTGGAAAAGACTGCCCATACCTGTCAAGCAGAGCACCTCCTTGGCCCTCTTCAAAAGGAACCTTGAAGACTGGATGGAAGAAAGGAAATTCACCCCGGGGATCACGTCAGCCACCCTGGTAGACAGGAGTCCAGGGAAGTAAATAGTGTGGGAAGAAATAGCTAGGGAATTGTTATGGCTAGGCTTGTATAGGCCCTAGGGCCAATAGCCTAGTACAAACCTATGAACCTATGAATATCATACCATGTTAAGATAGGTGTCTTACCAGGGATATATGTAGATATTTTATCCCCTGAGAGTCGAACTAAGGACAGTTATGCCTTGTAAAGAGGAATAAGAAAATCTTAAATAACAATAAATGGAACTCAACAAATACATCTTTAACAAGATCAAAAATTTTCAAATCTAACAATGTCACAACATTCAGAAATAAAGGTCACAGCAACCAGGAAGTTCCAGCATAAGTTGAGGAGTATATAATATGGAGCGATGCTACATGATAATAACAAATATCCATTTTGTTAATAATCTGTGAGTAATATTATCAGCTACTGTGGCATTTTATCAAATTGCTTTATATAAAACAAGAAAATGTTACTTACAAGACATGAAAGGCAGGCAAAAGTTAAATTGCTGTTATTTTTTATTCCTGTGTGTAAGAGTATAGAGTTTTCTTGCTATGCATACACTGTGGTTTCTACACAAATATACACTGAGGCTGCATGTCACAAAGCAATGATAAGCATCTTAACTACAGCTGACAGTGGTTTTGTCAGGTATTACACTTAGCAAACATCAATTACAGACAATCTAACTAAAACTGAAGGAACAAAGATACAGCATAAAGGAAAGATATGTTGACAGTAAAGGTGTGGAAAGAGAATGAAGTGCAAATCAGAAAGTTAGTGAAGCAATAGGAGCTAATTGTCATGGAATGGAATAAAATGGACTGTTGGAGACTGACACAATAAATACATTAAAGTTTGGAAAAGAACCTGGACAGCAAAGCATAAGCAACATAATATGAAAAACAGTATCTGAACAGTGCAAAATGGAGGAAGAAATAGAAAATAAGTAATTCATGAAGCAGCATCAGCTGTGGAAGAAAGCCAGTAAGTAAATGTTGTTTAATAATAATCATTATTTTTCTTTATGAATCATATTTGTCTTTGTCTGATTGATATATATATATATATATATATATATATATATATATATATATATATATATATATTTATACACATTAGTGAGAGAGACAGAGAAATACACACACACACACTATATATATATATATATATATATATATATATATATATATATATATATATATATATGTGTGTGTGTGTGTGTGTGTGTGTGTGTGTGTGTATGTAGATGGTTTCACTTTACAATCGTGAAATACTGAAATATCGAGATTCAGTATCTCAAGACTGTAAATCCACAAACATAAAAACCTGAAACCCCAAAAGCACGAAATTCAAAATCACGACTGCCCACATACACACTCCATGCACAAACAAGCACACATACACCTTCTTGCCTACACTATAAAACCAACACAACAAACACAAACACAACAAAACAAACACATGCGCAGACCCCCACACCCCTGCTACTTATGTATACTAACTCCGAGGTCACACTAAAAACACAAACACACAAAAAACACCACCACACATTCTACACTCCCCTTGCACAAGCAGACATCACATACTTATAAATACCAATACTCTCATCACTTACACACTTACAATCTTACCTACCTGCCCTAACCCACAGCTTAAAACTCCAAACGCACTCACACACACTAAAATCCCTACTCAAAACCCCTAGTAAAACATCACTTACCTGAATCTCCAGCTAGATCCACACACCAGAACGCACATCGTGGGCACAGGGAATCCCACATCATGTATGTGCCTCCACAAACGCAGATTCAACATTTCCACATTTGGCATTCTGCACTTTTGTGCAAGTGCAGTTTCGACGCTTTGGTCTCGAGCTACTGCAGTTCGATATTTCAGTAGTTCGAGACTCTGAAGTAAAACCATGATGATACATAGATATATGTGCAAAACTTCAAAAGTGAAATTGAGTTTTCACAATGCCAAAACTCTGGAGTTGTACGCTTGCTAAAATTGCCAGAGTATATCCATGAAGTAATACAATAGTTGCTGTATGGTAGCTCTCATGCATACATCCCCCATCCATAATACTGGTAATACTGCAGTGCAGGAAGTCATCATGGCCATGTAGCTTCACCTGCATGGCAGATCTGGTACAACAGGTAGGCTCCCTGCTTGTTTTAACAAAGCTGCTGTAAAGTTAAACCTGAGGCTTGAATCAATTTCAGTTTTGCTACACAGGTTTATGGAATCCTTGTATGTATAATCATGCTAAACCAGGAATGTGAAATGATATTTATTTCCATAGAATATACCAGAATGACATTAGCCCTCCCTGGCATATGGGAACTCCTAGACATTCAGTACCTTGGGAATGTACGGTTCTGATTTGGATATATCTCCCAAGAAAAATGCCCATCCAAGGAGTGAGGATGAACTTCAGTTTTGTGGTAGCAAGTAAGGATGGTGTAGTTCTCTACTATGATGCCTCTGACCTTTTATAATCTGGCTCATAAGGTCCAGTTCAAAAAGACTTGCTCTCAGAGTAAGTGCCAACTTTCACTGAGAGCAGGTCTTTTGGAAATTGACCCCCAATGTAAGCCTGTTTATAGATAGACCTTACACAGAAGTAAGTCACTTACACTGATATTGTGGATAACTCATTAATTTTTATATTACATTTGCTTACTGGGAAAGTACAACTTGAACGAGGTCCATTTACAGCGGAGAGCCGGGGAGAAAAGCTCCACAACACAATTACAACAAAAACAGTTTTGTACAGTGGTATATATACAATCAAAGAGATATATCATACAATAGTTTCTTCAAAGCTTAGTTTATACATAGTAGACCCTGGATATCAGTACTGGTAGAACAAAACACACATTGACTGATGCAATCAAAAACTGATGCCATGAAGGAGACATCTCACAAGATAAAATAATTTGCAAAGCTTACATGATAATTCGTATATAGGCGCAGCAAGTTTTAGATTCAATAAACACATTATAGCAGCACAAAAAAACACGCACTCACATGCAAATATGGAAACTTTTGTGGAATGCAAATTTCAGCATACATAGCTCAAATTTAAGCTAATGAAGCAAATCAACATGAGTGACTCATCCAACAACCTATAATGAAACCGTGCAGACTCCGTGTACTTGGTGGCTGTGTACTCAGAAAATTTCTGAGTAGAGAAGTCTACATGAAAACACGGCAAGTAAAAAGTCCTGATATATTGACAGAACTGGGAGGGTGGCCTAATGGTTAAGGTGTTTGCCTTAGAAACACAAGGTGCAGGGTTTGAGTCTCACAAGGGATAATTGGCTAGGCTTAAAATGGCTTGCAAGGGCAGTTAGCTTAGTATGAATCTATGAACCTATGAACCTATGACACTAACAGGTAGCACCACATGTATTATAGCTTAAATACACACTGGGAATGCTAGAAAATCATTATCCCTCCAAAAATGTGACTTTAACTGCCATGACATAAATGCACCTTTGGTCTCCCACCCTCAAATGAAGAATAAACTTGTATGTAATGTAGGCTGCTAAAATGTTCAAAACCCATGAAACAGATTATTCTAATGTACTGTGAGCATTACGTAGTATGTATCACATATTTAGGCAAAGTAATACCCTGCCTTGTGTTTAAACATTGTGTTCCCCTGCAGTTTCCCTGCTTACATGGCTGCTAACCATATAGATTCCAGGCTGTCAGCATGGTCATTATGCAAGTGAGGCCAAAATTCAGTAGACTTATTGAATCACAAAAAAGAGTAACCATGTAGGGTTGTTCACATTATGCAAGCACCTGCACAATGGTTTCATTTCCAATGGATGTCAACAGTGAGTGATAACATCAGGGGGGATATCAGCTTCCCTCCTTTTTTTTTTTTTTGTTTACATATTTGCATATTGGCTCACTTAGTGCACCCATGGGAAAAGGAGCAATAAAAGGCTAGTTTTAGTGTGCCTATATGTAACTATTCCTGTGGCGGCATGTGTATGTATAGGGCTATAGTCGCAATGGTCCTGGGTTTGAATATAAAATGTACAAGCTATTCTTCAGGTGTTCCATGCATGTGCGATATCAGCAAAACGGAGATAAAAATATTAATTTTGCTTATGCTTACTATATTTATGCAACAGTGTATGGAGCTGTGGGAAAGTGCACATAGCACTCAAGCAGGTGTGTTAAATCATGTTAATTACAGCATAAGCAGGTGAACTGCATCTTAATTAGCCAATCCCACAGGTGGATCTATTCAACAAATGTATGAAGTATCATTGTAGCCTACATTCATATTTTCCCTCAATACTTTAATACCACTGGAGTAGAGACTTTGAAATTTTAACTGAGATAATGCTAGGGGCTGCTGCAGCTATTCTACATCTGTATGTGCTAGAGGCTGAAGCCAATGTCGCTGGTGCTGCTGACAGGCCCAGGGTAACTTTCCAGGTGCTATATGAGCTAGAGATTGTAGAACGCTACAGGGTAGACAGGGACACATTACAAGAACTCTGTGATTTCTGCTACCCTCAACTCAGAGCCAGAGCCATCCGAGGGGTACCCATCCCAGTGATAACTAAGGCATGTGTAGCCCTTAGAATATTAGCTGCAGGAACTTTTCAAAGACCAAATGAGGACATGATAGGTGTGTCACAGGCATCAGAATCAAGGATCCTCCACCTTTTCCTGGATGCTATGCTGATACAAGCCAGTGAGTGCATGTATTTTCCCCTTTCTTCAGAGGAGAGGGCCAGCAATATGCAATGGTTCTACCCAGTGGCGGCTGGTGACTTCAAATCAAAGGGGGGAAGGGGGGCTGCAGGGTGGGTGTGGCCAATAAGAAGGGGTGTGGCCAACACAAAGGGGTGGTGCTATGGTGCAATGGGATCAATGCTTGACATACTTATTTACATGAAATAAATGCTCAGTCAGTATGGCGCATGCTGAATACTCTACACAGCACACATTGTTACATACACACATTGGTTTGAACACTTACCTCTGTGGTATACTGCAAACAGTACTTCCTACTCCATTTCTGCACCTGAGGAGAAGCTGTGGTCTAGAACACATCAGGTCATACTGGATTTCTCCCACCCCCTTTTTCATGGAGGCTGAAAAGGGACAGTTTTAAGTTTCCCCAAGCAAATAATATTCATGTGACCCCCAGCTGGTTCCAAATAAGTGCTTGCAGTCTTTCAGTTGTTCCTGTTAGGGGTTTGCCACATCAGATCTGTTTCCATTGGTTCCTCTCCTCTGCATCTTGCTCTGTCACCACATCACTTCCTCTACCACATCCATAAATCTAACCTTACGAGTCCTTCCTCTTTTCTTCCCTGGCAACTCCATCCTCAGCATCCTTCTCCCAATATACCCAGCATCTTTCTCCCAATATACCCAGCATCCTTCTCCCAATATACCCAGCATCCTTCTCCCAATATACCCAGCATCCCTCCTCAGCACATGTCCAAATCAACACAATCTCACCTTTGGACATGCCTTCCCCCTCTTCTAGAGCCAACAGTAGCCTCCACCCAATTTCTGCCAGCACCCTTTTGGTTAACACAGTACTGGTGGTTGTCATTGTTAACCCGGGCCTCAACCAATTCTGTATCAAAATCTGTATTGTTGTCCCACAAAATTTTGTCAGGAGGTTATATGTGATTCCCTTCCTGATATAACCCTCCCCATTTATCCGGGCTTGGGACCGGCACAAAGAAATGCACTGGCTTGTGCATCCCCAGTGGCTGGGTTACATAAGTGCTTGTAGTACTAGTAGTACCAAATAAGCGCCTCTTGTGTTCTTCTGTGTATTGTGTTCCATTACTTATAGATAAAGTCCATTCGTCTCTCTTTATTTTGGGCAAACAAATCAATAACTCTGTGGTTGAAGTTAGTTATACTCCGCATTAACTTCTTTCCTATGGAAAGCATACCCAAAGCATTCAATCTGTCTTGCCCCATTGTAGAACGAAGAAAAGTTTTAATCCTTTTCAGTGTTGAGAAACACCTTTCTGCCTCAGCAGTTGACATCGGTGTGGTGGCTATAATTAACAACACTTTGTAAGTCTGTGAAAACACACTGGTTAAGGAGTTGTCCAACAAGAATTTTAACATCTTGACTGCACTGCCAGCTGCTTTAAAGTCTTCACGTTGATACAGCACTCCAAGTTCTGTTCTATGTTGTCCCCTCAACAGGAATGGATAGTTGTCCATTGTTCCTGTGAACAGATTTTCTGGAAACTCTCTTATGTATGTGGAAAACTTTCCAGGCAGAAGTAACTGAGAAGCTTGAAGATGGCCAGTTTGTTGAAATCGTGATGATGCCTGGAACTTTACGACATCACACACTTCCTTTGCAGCAACTGGCAAGGTCTCATGCAGTGGTCGGGAAGCTGATGGCCCTTGTCTACGTTTTGACCGGATGTTCTCCGTCTGTAGATACTGCTCTGCAATACCATCGATACCAGATCTAACACTGTCAATTGCATCCAAAAATGTCTGAACATCCTTTTCAACAGCAGTTGCATCTGTGGTACGACACTGAAGTTGCCTGTACAGAATGTCAACATGGGGCATTATATGATAGAAAACAGTAAGCCAAAATTTAAATTCGTCATCTTCAACTGATCGCAGTAGCCCATTTGCTTCCAGTATAGTTGCTGCAGCAGATGTAGGACTCTTGTACAAATAATTAAAGCACTCTGCCAGTGACTCCAAGTTCTCGTATACTGCATTTACAGTACGGATGTTAAAATTCCACCGTGTTCCTGACACTCTTGGCATGCGTCGTGATACTATACTATCCAGAGCAGCTTGTCTTTGAACTGAACGACTGAAAAAGGCTGGAATTCCACCAAGTGTTACAAAAAATGTCCTTGCTTCAGTATTCTGTTGTGTGGCTCTTTGCATTACCAGATTAAGTTGGTGGACATAGCAGTGTACATAGTAGGCATATTTAAACTCTTGTCTTACGATGGCCTGGACCCCATGCAGAACACCACTCATAACAGATGCACCATCATAACTCTGAGCAATCACTTTTTCATGCTGGTCTCCCACTACTTCCTTCAACTGTTGTTTTATCACAACAGCAATATGTTGTGCTGTCTGTCCAAGTGGTGTAAAGTATCCCCAAAAACGTTCCACCACCTGTCCATTGACAATGTAACGGAACATAATAGCCATCTGCCATATCCCAGCAAAATCAGTGGTTTCATCCGCAATTACTGCTATAAATTTTGCAGTACGAATCTCCTTTTTTATTTCTTCTCTGCATGCTGTTAGCATGCAGTCCAGGAGTTCATTTTGAATAGTTTTTGATGTTCCTTTGAAAACAGTTGAAGTTGTCACGTGGTCAATCAACTTCTTATCAAACTGGCAGATTAATTCTACCAGAGCCCGGAACATTCCTGGATTCCATGACTCTTCAGACTCATCATGGCCTCTTAAAGCTACTTCTTGTGCACCACACACCTTGATGCATTCTATTAAAATAGACAGAACATAACGGTTGTCATCCACTTTCTTGTTGTGTCTTTCTACTGATAACTGGTATCCACTACTTAACTGACACCTGATATCCACAGTTCCCAACACTGCTAGACTCATTTGGTTGTCAAAATGTTTAGCAGACTGTTCATGCCTTCTGGACTTTTCTTCCAGTCTCTTCAGGTCATCCATACCCTTTGATGTCCAGGCTTCCTCTCCACCAAACAACAAACATGGGAAGCAGTACAAGCTGTTTGTTTCCTCACAACCACAGATCCAGGTGTGTTTGTCATACACTGACCTGTTGAAGCTGCGTGTGTATGTTCTTGACCTACTTGTACCTGCAGACTCTATCTTCAGATCAGGTGTGGGTCTTCCAGTCCTCTTGATTCTTAACTTCTCATCAAGAGTCAACTCTTTAAAATTAATAGATTTCAGATAGGCCACTGTAACACTCTGCTCACTCTGTTCACTCATTCTGGTTATTGTAGTTGTTGCAACTCTGAAATGAAGATATTGCAGAAATGATTTAAGTGCCACTGTTGTATACATGTAATGATTTACAGCTTCAGAAACAGCACTCATTTCATTGACAGTCTGCCACAGCCATGACCTACCAACTATCTGGCTTGGCCTTGCCAGGATTAAAGACTATTAATGCATTTGTGATGCACACACTGCTTACATTGTCTTTGCAGGACTAACAGGGGCAGTCATTCCATTGTCCCCACTATACTTTCTGCTTTGATCCTTCCAGCATTAAAATATATCTGCTGCACAGAAACCATAGTCACAGCCTGTATGCATATTGCTTACTCCCTCAGACATAGAGTTTTGCAAAGCCAGAATTACAACACTAAATGGTTATTTCATTCCAACACTGGCAACATGAAAGTCCCCCCCATCCCAACAGCCTACCAAAAGTACCTGGCTCAAAAACCTCTGAAATCAGAAAGCAAAACAGTAATGAACTGCAAATGGCTGCATTAATTTAGTCCATTGCACAGAAATGGTAGTTACAGGCTTGCCCAACAGCAGACTTTACCCAAACAGTCATCTTGCAAAGTCATAACTGACAGTAAACAAGGGCAGTCATCTCAATGAATTCACAAACACCCCCCCCCCATTACCTAATGAAGTAGCTGTTTTTTACTGGTCAGGATTAAAGTACAAATACTAACAGCTGCATTCATGCATTGCATACTTTCATTTTGCTGACAGACTCACTATCACAGCTTGTGTGCATCAGCCAAGTACACATTTAATTTTAAAATTAATTTTACTTACCAGACTTTCTACAATAAAACATGGTTTAACAAAAATTCCTTGACCCACCACCACCACCACACACATACAAACCACACTCAGATTTCATAGCTTCAGCTTCTGGTCGATCTTACTTCAGTGAAATGTACATTACTGTTGCAAGTGTAGACAGAACTACAGCTATTCACACAAGCATTGCCCCCAGCCCAACTCCCTACCCAGAGAAACTGCTTTCAGCCTACAATGTTTAAGTGAAATAAATCTCCATGGTTGCATTTCTTTCACATCACAATAGCCAAGAACTTGCACATAATCTTACTTTATTTGGTGGTGTGTCTGTAAACTACAGGCTATTTAATTTCAGAAACTCCTAGGCTATTTCTGACAAAATGATCTAAAATGCCCCAACAGATGTCGTAACCTCCAGAAAGAAAGACTCCTAAAAATGGCCAAAAATATCATACTGTATTTAACCACCATAGTCATGTACACACATTTTCACTTGCAGTCATTTCCTTATTTGTATGCACAATATCTTTTAATTTTATTTTCCAGAAAAGGAGGATGCATACAGACTACAGAGTACCAGTCCCAGACCAATACACATATAACAGAAATGATATTCCAGGCATTCCATTTCACATGTACTGATTCTGAAGTATTCAAGTACCACAGATACTGATTTAAAACACAATGAATTGTGTAGTACACTGCCTGCTTATTTTTAGATTCTAATGCAAGCATTCTACCCTAATTGAAAATGTTAATGTTATGTTTTTCATTTTCTTATAATTATAGCTACTCTCAGACAATATACTGGCAAAAAAAATATATATAAATAAATAAAATATATAGAAGTGCAGTAGTAGTGCTAATGACCCACCCCCTAAAAAAATAGTTAATTATTACACTCAGACGTCTTGTTCTGGGAAAATGTTAAGAGTACAACAAAGTAAAATATAACACTGCAAGTTTGTTAAGAGGGAAGCACATCAGCTAACTTAGATAAATGTGTCACTGGACTGCTTGCTGTTGCCAAGTTAACCACTGAATATGATCACAAGTACACTAAAACAAACACATGAAACATTAATCCTCAGGGCAGGGTACACACCTGGACTGCCATAAACCCATAAAAGTCAGCATTTTCTGCATGCTGTAACTACCAAGCTATTTAGCCTGTAGACACACAGTCTCCAACTTCATTTAAGAGTGTGAAATAATTTTATAACTTAAAGCTATTTACTTTGTGCTGCTATTTTTGGGGAGGGAATAGAATCCACAGCCTTCTGATCTTCCAGAATCTAATAAGTGTTATTCTTAACACTGTATAATTTCTTATCTCTTGTGTATAATTAATCTGCATCCTTTCTGTAAAGTTAGTGCAATCTGAAGTGGGTCTTGTCTGAAAGAGGGGGAGGGCCAAATGAATGTTTAACTACCTCAGACAGTATTGTTTTGCCAGGTGTAGCCTAAAGCCAGCATGATTCACTGGAGTGTATTAATCCATTGCATTAGTGCATTAGTCAATCATTAAATTTGTTCATCTCCAAGACATTAGCTTAAAATACTTTATATATATATATATATATATATATATATATATATATATATATATATATATATATATATATATATACATATATTTATATACATACTACACATACATACAAGCAACACATACACACCCCTCAAGTTACCTTGCATTTTGCTACTTTAGGTGCAGAAACCAAGACTGCGAAGTGTGTAAACATTTATTCTTACAGGAAAAAGTACATTTGCTAGCATTCTTTCACTATGCTCAAAACCACAAAAACTGGTATTTAATGCAACATAACTATCATTCCCTCTCCATTTTGTTCACACATCAGCTTGTTAAAATTAACTTGTGGCATGCTGAACATCAAACTGCCTGTTCTGATAGGTCCTCTATTTCCACCATATATATACTCCAGAAATAAATAATTTCTTTTATACACAGCAGAGTTGAAATGAACAGTATGGGTGTAAAACTGCTATAGGAATTCTAGCACAAGGGCTTTCTCAGCTGGTCATTTATAAGCAGTCATAGTATACATTTGTTGTTTTAAAAGAAGACTTCCAATCCCAGCACCTCCTGTGAATGTATACATGAAGCCTTGTCTCACATAATTCAGTCTGCATGCAGTTTATCAGTTTTTACTTTAAATCTCTACAGATGTGTGTATCATTCCATACATACATACAAATTCTCACCCTCTTTTCAAAAACACTGCAACGCCTTCTGTAAATCCTACTCCCACACCAGTCTAAAATGATGGTGCTCCACTGTTCAACTCAAAAGGCACACACAATGCTGAGGAGGTTGTCAAGTAAGACATATGAATCAAGATGCATTAACACCGTCAGAAAATGTACATCTTTAAACAGTTATTCACCAGCATCTATTCTGATCCTTTCGAACCTTTGGCCTAGAGAGTAAAATAAACAGCAATCAAAACATTTGGTTTGAACCCAAAGACAATTTTTTCTAATTCCATCAGCTGATGCCCACCAGACAGTTTGCCCACAACTGGCAAAAGCCACTGTTTAGCATTCATTGCCTGCATATACTAATAATGGGAGATGAGATGGTCTTGCACCAAAACAATATACAATGGCCTTGTATAGGCTGGAGTGAGGGGTTCAGTATTGAGAAACAAATGCGATTACTTACTCCATATTTGTTAACTGGCTCTATGAGCTTTGTACTTGGACCCATTCCAGCCACATCCACAGCCGTAGGCAATTATACAAGTTAAGACAAATATGGTAATTTACCTGTGTTAATATATACTACATTACTAGCAAAGTTTTACAACGTAGTGGTGTTTTACATTAACAGGCAAGGGAGCATTACATGGTAGAAAATGGCCTTTCTGATGAGCTATTTATTTATTCATTCATTTCCAGTTTGATGACCAGGGATGTCCACTGGGCTCAGGGAGGCCCAGGGAGAAAAGCTCCATGTTACAAAGTTTAGATACAGATACAATATAGAAAAGAAGAACAATTTACAATTATGTTTCATGCTAGAGAGCAGATGTAATTTCTTAGGTACATGTTACCTTTAGATACAGAAACAATACTATAATGAACAATTTACAGTTAAATTTCATGTTAGAGAGCAGGTACAGATTCTTAGGTATATGGTACAAATGTCATATTTACAATATGTACATATGTGGTAGCCTACAGATCATAGCTAGAGAGGCTAGTAATCATAGCTGGAGAGGGGTTTAGAGGTGGAGAGAAACTTATAGGACTAGGTGGGGAAAATGCAGTTGCATTTCCTGTTACAGTGAATGTAGGAATGTAACGGAGATTTAAAGTTTTCGAAGTTTGCACAGGTCCTTAGAGAGGAAGGAAGAAAATTAATTTTTTTTGCTAAGAATCAGGATAGCAGAAGCTGACCAGCAGGGCGATTGGGTTTTTGGACACAGATTAGGTTTTGGTGAGTAGATCTGAGAGTTCTCTGAGGGGTGCAGGGGAGAAGGATGTTGCATAGAGCAGGGCACTTAGAGGGCTGAAAGATTAGTTTGTGGGTTGTGGTAATCTGAAGATAGTCTAGATGGTTGGAGAGTTCAAGCCTGTGTAACAAATTAAGGGCAATACAGTGATGGGAGGAGTATTTGGCTTTGGTGACAAATTTAGAAATCTTATTATAACAGACTTCCAATTTTGAAGTGAGTGATAAGTTAGCTAATAGAGGAGCGCCACACATTAGTGAGGGGAGTAGATAGGTATAGGTAGACAGAAATTTCTAGAAAAGGCTGCTGTTTCATAAATAATTTTAGAAGTGACTGTATCTATGTCTATCCTAGGTGAATAAGATGCACATTTGCATTTCTATTTTAGGTGGACATTCGTTTTATGCAGATCATGCTTTGGAATTTCAAATTTCAAGAGTTAAAGATCTTTGTGTCAGTGATTGTCAGTAGTGTTGTGCAATGGGTATATAAGGTGGAAATTTGCAACAACTTTGTTTTCTGGGGGAACAGTCACTGCAAAGTAGTCTGTATGTGAGGGAGTTTAAAAGTACAAGGAATCAAGCAGAGACACAGAAAAGTATTTTACTTTTCTGACCCTTTTGGTCAGTTGTTTTTTTCGATGTTAGTTACAATGTTAATATGCAAACTACAGTTTGTGCATCATGCCATGCTCCCTGTCAGTCAGCAACCAACCCTTTAGAATAAATAGCAATGAGACAAAGGTTGTTTTCATAAGATCTGCTTCACGTGAGTTAAGGTGCATTGGTGCACTAGGCTTGGGACAGCCAAATGTAAGGCAGGAGGTACCCAGCAATTAAAGAAACCTAATCAGTGGCCAATTTCTCACATCTATAATCCATCAGAACATACTGCACAAGATCTTTAGATCATACAATGCAGACTGCATGTGTCTAGGAGTGGTGAAAAAGCTAGGAAACAAAATGTAGCTTACATAACACTGCTATACAATTTCTATCGGTTCCCAACCCCAAGACTTTTTCTTCTAAATGACAGGTTGTGTCCACTTAATGTACAGAAATGCACCCATGCACTGGTCTAAGACCTATTATTCTTCACCACTAATATCAGATCTCGCCCGTTTTCCAGACCTGTATCTTGCACACATTGCTTTTTGCAGGTGTAATTTAAACAACATTTCAAAATGTACGCAACCTTCTGATACAAGAAATTTATATTCCTACAGGAATAAATGATTGGAAAATATCAAAGACTGCTGTGTCAACAGCACAAAACTAGTAAAACAGCAGGCAATATGGCACAGCACAACACAAAAGTAGTCCCGAGAATATGTGTGTGTGTGTGTGTGTGTGTGTGTGTGTGTGTGTGTGTGTGTGTGTGTGAGTGTGTGTGTGTGTGTGTGTGTGTGTGTAGGAAATTCCAAAGAACAGACCCACAACCCCCCCCCCCAACAGCAGGTAATTAATCATGAAGAATCCGTCCACCAAATAAATGTTTAACCTTCATGCCTAAACAAAGTGTTCATAAAGTCAGCAGGGTGCTATCAGTTCATTATTCAAGAACCCCCCCACACACTTCAACAAAGTTCTTGTAATTTAAATCTGCCAAAAATGATGACAGCAAAGTCACAGAATCAAATGAAAAAGGTTGCCAAAGTAGCACATATAATTCTATTACAAAGGTATAAGTTAGTATGCCTTCACAAAACTCTGTAGAAAGTTACATCCTACTACTACATGTCTTTATGCAGGGCTGCCAGGCTTAATTAACTCACCATATATATCATATACTGATATGAAAAGCCCCTAGAAAGAGCAGCAGAGAATTCATTAAAATGAATCCAACTCTCCTGCATTTTCTACAAATGATACTTTCATTTCTGAGCATAGAATGCATGTTCTCACTCAGACAGTCACATAGTTATACTTCATACTATGACTTTTCCTTAAGTTACAACTCTTTAACCTCATTCTGTTACCTAAATGAAAGAAATTCTGAAGGCAATTTTGCTGTAATGATTATGTACAGTACTCAGTGTAGAAAGAAGAAACAATATAAAAGTATAACTATGTAAAACTAATAATAAGTATTAACTTTAGAGATTGCTTTTGCAGGTCCAGTATTAATGTACACATATAATTGAAGGAAAAAAGAATAAATAAACTTGTAAAAATATGTATATATATACAGGTTGCATATTCTTAATAATTAAAACTGTTAACATGGAAGTATTTGATTATTAAAAAGTAACAGGTTAATGGAAACTTAGGTGTTAATCCACTCATCTGTCATAGCACCTTCTTCTCCATCAACTAGTAATATGAGAATGCCCAAGCAACAAAGACCTCTGAAGCTGAAACGCAAACAAACACCAATCACAACCAATGTGTCACATAGTTCACAACACCAGTGTGCCATCCAGCAACAGCCCCTAAGGCAAGACAATGTACCTAACACTTTAGTCATAGGTGACTCTATAGTCCGGCACACTGATGTCCCTCTCACCAGGTTGAATAAGGAGAAAATTACAGTCAGCTGCCTGTCGGGTGCCAGGATCCGCCACATAACGCATGCACTCAAGTCACTCCACAACAAGTACAAATATGACTCTGTCATTGTCCATGTTGGAGTGAATGACTTGAGACGTACCTCCCTGGACTACATGAAAAGAGACATGGAAGAGCTCTCGGATCATGTGGCCCAGGCAGGTATGACCCTAGCCCTGAGTAGCATCCTGCCTTCGCCCAGAATGATACCACAATATAAGGATAAAATGATTGACTTCAACAACTGGCTAAGCTTATGGTGTCATTCAAAGGGGATCCAGTATCTGTCTGCCTGGATGACATGATTGACAGACCACGATGCTTTGCCAGAGATGGTCTGCACCTGTCGCCTGGGATTCAGGTTACTGGCTAAGGCTCTTGACACCCTATAGTGCCTTTTTTGGCAAACTTCAAAGGACAAAACCACCACCGTAACAGGTACAAGCATGCAAAATCTGAAGGTAATGCTACTCAATGCTAGAAGTCTAAACTTCAAAATGCACTCTCTCGAGGCACTCCTAAAAATGGAGAACATCGATATCTGTGCAGTAACTGAGACCTGGTTCAAGGCTCCAGAGAGCACCCCTGCAATACCAGGCTACAACTCTTACCACACTTTTTGGCCACCAAACCAGGACCGAAACACTAAAGGTGGAGGAGTGTCAATATTCACCAAGGATATTCACACCACCAGGCTAGTTGGCCAACACAATGTGTCTGAAATTCTCAACTAACACTAGGTAAGACTGCAATCCAAATTGTAGCTTGCTACAGATCCCCCACCATATCCCAAGATTCTCACTACACCTTTCTAAACATACTGGAAAATATTAAGATAGAACCAAACACCCTAATACTGGGTGATTTTAACTACCCTGCCATTAACTGGGAAAACTACTCATGTCCCAACACCTTTGCGCAACGGTTCTTGGAATTCATAAATTCCAATGCCCTAGATCAACTAATCCATAGTCCCACCAGGGGCTCCAATATCCTAGACCTGGTCATTACCAACATGGGAAATCAATGCTCCATACCTATGGTCACACCCTCGTTAGTCAGGTCTGACCATAAGCTAATCACCCTTAACATCCACATCCCACCCCACCCCAGTAAAGAAACCACCATAAAAAACTTCCCCAAAGCCAACTTCATGCTACTCAAGTCAGAAGTGACAAGCTTCATAACACCCATGCAGACGGGAACTGAAAGTTCAACTGCTGAAACCTACACTAAGGCACTGTACGAGCACATCCACTCATGCATGAATCGTGACATCCCAAATAGAACCAAAATGCTCTCGTCCAAAAAAAGGAAGCCAATCTGGTGGTCCCCTGCCATAAACAAACTTTACAACAAAAGGAAGAAACTTTTGCAGAAAAGAGGAAAATCCCAGGATGCAAAACTCCCTTACTAGCCTCAGTAAGAAACTGAGATGCCTCATAAAATCCTCCAAAGCTAGTTACGAAAATAAAATTGCCAAGGATTCCAAAGACAACCACAAAGCATTCTATAACTATGTCAAGAATCTAAATGGCAATGCTCAGATCTGCTCTGAGCTAAAACAGAATGGCATTAAATATACTGATCCAAAGGATATTGCCAGTATCCTGGCAGATCGATTCAGTGCCAACTTCACCCCTCTCACCCCCTAAATGGCCCATCTCAATACCGGAAGATTGCCAAATTCCAGTAATAACGGCCACACAGGTACAAAATGCACTCTCTAAAGCCAAGAATACAGCATCCATGGGACCAGATGACATCCCGGGCTGTGTACTACATGAACTACAATATGAACTGGCACCTCACCTAAGTGTCATGTTTAATCATTGCCTCACCTCAGGTTTCGTGCCCACTGAGTGGCGCAGAGCTACAGTTATCCCAATCCACAAGGGGGGATCCACCTTGGATCCTGGAAACTACCGTCCCATCAGTCTGACAAGCCTTATCTGCAAGGCCATGGAGCATATTATCACGGAACTTATAAACAAAGACATTGGCAATCTTCAAACACTGGACCCCACCCAGTTTGGGTTTGTGAAGGGCCGATCTTGTCTCCTGAACCTGATTGACTTCTTTGAATCAGTCACCATAGCCATGGACAAGGGTAAGGTGGTCCACACAGCCTATCTAGACCTTGCCAAGGCCTTTGACACCATCCCCCACTCTGGAATCATAGATAAACTTACTAAGTTGGGCATTAATCCCTATGTCACCCAATGGGTTGCTAAATGGCTTACTGATAGAACACACACTGTAAAAGTAGCCGACTCCAAATCCAGCTCCAGACAAGTGACAAGTGGAGTACCTCAGGGTTCAGTCCTGGGGCCGCTCTTGTTTGGCATCTACTTTTCTGAAGTACAGGTCAACACTAATGGACTCTGGCTAACAAAGTTTGCAGATGACTGCAAACTGGGAGCCATTATTGAATCCCCAAATGATGTGGATACTCTACAAAAGGGCCTTACAGAAACAGATGCTTGGTGCCAGAGCCATGGGCTCAAGCTCAATGCCAAGAAATGTATTGTTATCCCCTTTGGAAAAAAACATGTATCCATGAATTACCATATAGTTGGCAGTACACTAAACACAGAAAGTGTGATAAGAGACTTAGGGACACAGGTGGACAGTGGTCTCACCTTCGATAACCACATCACCACAACAGTCAGAAAATCGTTCTATGTGGCACACCTCATCACGAAGGGCTTTTCATCCAGAAAAAAGGAGGTCATTGTCCCACTGTACTCATCCCTCATTAGACCCATTATAGAATACAATGCCCCATTTGGTATGTACCTCTCAAGACATCTGCAACAACTGGAAAGGCCTCAGAAATACCTCACTAAAAGAATCACAGGCCTAAAGCAGATGCCCCTACTGACCGCCTTAAAAACTCCAGCTATACTCTGTCGCATATCGTTTACTCAGAGGCGATCTCTGCTTAACATACAAGGCCATGTCAAACCCAGAGCTGTTGGACATGCTACACTTAAAGAAATCCCAATCCCTCAGAGCTACACGCTCCAGGGATCTAAACCTTGTCATCACAATAAACAAAACATGCTGGAGGGATAGGTTCCTGACCCAGAGACTCCCAGACTCTGGAATAGATTGCCCATACATGTCAAGCAGAGTGCCTCTTTGGACCTCTTCAAGAGGAACCTTGACGATTAGATGGGAGAAAGGAAATTCACCCCAGGGATCACGTCAGTCGCCCTGCTAGACAGGGGTCCAGGAAAGTAAATAATGTGGGAATAAATAGCCAGGGAATTGTTATGGCTAGGCTTGTATAGGCCCTAGGGCTGATAGCCTAGTACCAACCTATGAACCTATGAACCTAAATAAAAAACTAACAGTATATATTTTCAAGAGCGTATTAAATGAATGAATACCAATAAACTGGGACATTTACATAAGTTGAGACCATGAAAAATCTCAAGAAAACCTGAACTTACAGAAAAGAAAACTAATTGCAGGTTAGAATAAAATGTGAACAAGGTAAAATCTTGAAATGTGTAAATCAGGAATCAGTGATATTAAATAATTATTAATTTAGTAATTAAAACCATAAATATCTTAACATTACTATAATTAAATAAAATATTATATTTTAAAGTGATATCACTTTAAATATATGCTTCAGGAACACTTTCCGGTAGTACTACATGAAAACATCATGGTATTCTTCTAATACTAATAATTAATACATTAACAAGGAAGTAAATTAATGGATAGATTTAAAATTTATAATATGAAATTTATATAAGTTATAAATCCTAGCTCATTTAATTTTTCAAATAAAATTGCTCCTTTCCTTTTCCCATTTCATCTCTTTTCTTATTTATTATGACAAAATATATTAATTGTTTAAGACTATATAACTAGATGATGAAAGAATTAAATTATAATGTATATATAATATTATCACATATATAAAATAATAGTAGGAATTGGAAAGTTAAATATCAAATAATAAATTAAAATATAATCATTAATAAAACTATTCGATAAACAACCTTTATATATCTAGCCCTTGATAGTATCTCTGACTTCACTCACTATTCTAAGATATAAGAAGTTTATAATTCCCATCTTTTCTAACACTTCAGCAATGAATTGATAATTAGGTCACTCTCATATAACCACTGTAAGCAAAAGGACTGGAAATGCATGAAGAACCTGACTTAGCAGCTTTCCTATGAAACATCAGGCCAGCTGCTCTGACTGGAACAAGGGTTCTAGACAATAATTTATATTTATGAATAGAATAGCTTGCACATTTATCCATCTGACATCAACATATATAAAAAATTCAGAGGCTCATAAGGTATACCAATTAACCCACTTAAGGAAGTAAGTTATCACAGTACACATAGTAGGTGCAGATGATGAGGCACAGTCCCAACTACATTACATATTTTATAACAATAATATCATATCAGAAATATATCTAAATGCATTGCATAGCATTAGTTAAGTAGCTGAAGAAAGAATTAAAGAAACTAATTTCTCGTCTTCTTTAGCATCTCACTAACTAGATAATTTAATAACCCTAAACCCTTAAACATTATTTGTTAACATCAGACCATTTTCCAAATAAATAATGAGGTAATGGGATATATTTATGTGACTTCCAAATTATGTGTTGTAAATAAGATTCACGAAATTGAGGGATGAAATACAAGCAATTGAGTAAGACCTCCAATTAAGATCAACCCTTCATTTCTCGTCTATTTATGAAGTGACCTTATATTCAAATAAAAAGGGATGTGTATACAGTATAATAGTATATATATATATATATATATATTTATATGAAGATTTGATGAGCTCAGCCTCATGCATCAATAAAAAAGCTTGTGCCCATACATGTTTCCATTAAAATATGACTTGTTAATAGAATGTATAGAAACCAACCTGTGCATATACTAACAGACACTAAAACAGTAGCTATAATCCCCCTTCTAATTTGGTTACAATAAAACAGCCTGCAAATTCTCAATCAGACTGGAGTCTTCGGACATCTGCCACTACTTACTGACTACATCAACATTATGCAATACCTCCTCTAAAGCTAAACGAGCATTGACCATTAATGAGGAGACTAAAAAAATGAGGAAATTTCAAATTTGTAATACCTATTGCCAGCATTTACATCACATCACGTATGGATAACAACAACTATCCCAACACAGTGTCTCAATTAGGAACCACATTACTCAGTGACCATTTAAATTAATCTCCCCAATTGTCCACTATAAAATAAGTATGTGTATTCAGCAGGAGAATAGAATCCATTCTTCCCCATCAGGTTGTACGAAAAGCCCACATCTGGATTACTGCTTACAGTTCTGAGAATAGTACATGTGTAAAATATAAAAATAAACATTGAAAGCCAACAAGAACTGTAATTTTATGTGTTCCATCCATTATAATGAAGGAAGAACAAAAGGAAACATAGCCACTAACACTTTTATTAATGGAAACTATCAGCATCATCAGCATACCAAACTCAAATTACTAACCTATATGCCATATCAGACCATTACCTGAAAACAGAGTGCCAGTGTAACACATCAAAATCATACAGGAAATCTTTCTAGGTTTTCCTAACAATAACAGCTTTTTTCTCCATGCTGTGAAACAGTAGTGCTCATTTCTGTCAGGAAAGCTGGAAAACCTGCAATGTTTACAGTATAGGTTTTTCATCTTTCTCTGATGTTCCTGTGAATAAGACCCACTCCCCTCTTCCACACATTTATTTTTAAGATTTCTATCAGTAGGTCTTGGCACACCTCTCAACCTCTTGGAGCAAGAAATATGTACAAAGCCATACATAAAAGTGGTACAAAGGCCCTAAAATAGGCACAATTTTTAAGTTTGGCATTAAGAGTATGAAGTCTGAAACTCAAATGTCTGTCATTATTTTCCAACTTTAATCATTAATGATTAGCAATTAGCATAGCTATTATATGAGACAAAGCCACAATTTTATGAAAAATAGACCAAAAATATATATGACTGAGGCACAAAATCTGGACATTCTGAGAAAATCTGTACAGTTGAGAGTTTGGGCCCAACTCCTGGCATTTGACAGACTAGGCTGTTAATTGCCAGTCTTGCCTTTCACTCAAACTTTCAAGTAACATTAAAAACTTGATTCACTGGGCTGGCTACTCTACGTAATCTAATCGGATA
This sequence comes from Protopterus annectens, assembly GCF_019279795.1. Classification (NCBI taxonomy): domain Eukaryota; kingdom Metazoa; phylum Chordata; order Ceratodontiformes; family Protopteridae; genus Protopterus; species Protopterus annectens. The sequence continues at coordinate 1,951,393,586 of NC_056735.1, forward strand.
GATTTATTTCCAGTTTTTCTTTACTTACTTGAATGAAATTTAAAAAAATTAATCCTTTGCCTCTCTGCAGTTGGTTGATGATTTAGATTCACAGAACTCCAGTCCCGACTCCTAACTTGCCTCGGATCCGGATGCCTCGCTCTGTGTAAGTTTTACACGTGTGAATGTGACACAAGCCAAAAAGGTCAATGAAATCAATCCCTAAACTAGCCGACAACTGACTGACTGATTCTCGCTCTTTTCCCAGCACATAAAGCCTGGGAAGAGAGCGACAACCAATCAGAAGCATTTAGGCTTAGCCCAGCAAGCATGTCATGACGTGACTGCGGATGTCGCAGTCCGAGCCCCTTCCAATTCTATGCGGTTTGGAACCGCATAGACTTCTGGGCATCACAATGATGCCTTCATTGCTCCTCTGGGCTGCAATGAAAAAAAAAAAAAAAAATGCTGTTTAAAACCGCGGTTACAGTGCGCAATGCGCATGCGCGTACTTCCGAGTCGCGGACTCGAATTAAAGTACAAAAAAAGACATAGATTTTTTTTTTTTACATTATTAATAAAGTGTAAACAATTACTGCTATTTAGCTGAGGGGGCTGCAGTCCGGCAGTCCGATGCCACGAGCCGCCCCTGGTTCTACCATGCAGCGCACTACCCTGAAGTACTGGGTGCCATAGATTGCACTCATGTATACATCAAGGCACCACTTGGTGAGCAGGGTAGAATCTACATTAACCACAAGGGATACCACTACATCAAGGGCCAAGTCATGTGCAATGCCCAAGGAATTATCTTAAATGTTTGTGCTGGCAATCCTGGCAGTTATCATGACTCCCATACTTGGCACACATCAAAGTTCTCTCTTCATTGAAGATAATTCCTCCTCTACAAGGGTTAGACAACATAAGTTATGGAGTTAATGTAACTCCAGTTTACTGCAGCTATGAAACCCCTTAATGTTATCACCAGTTACATGTCTCCCTCCACGAACAAGAAAGGCCACACAACCTTTTTATAAGTATTTGCAACAATTAAAGTTGAACAAAACAATCTACTCAGGGAAGATTTCAACTATAACTATTTTGATTGTGAAATGTATATGAGGCCAAACTCACTTGCACAATAATTCCTAGACTTTGATAACTCATATGGCATAGATCTGAGACTGCACCACCCCACAAGTGTCTGTAATATTCTAGGTCTAATCCTCACAAATAGCATTGACCAATGCAACCCCTCATGTGTAGGGCCTGCACTGTTTCAATGTAACCATAAAGTATGTTTTTTTTTTTTGTTAGAATTTGCAATAGGTAAGGAATTAATTAATAACAGGTCAGCTGAAAATGCAGCTTCCAAGGTAACTACACCATGCTAGGGGATGATATAATCATCTTCCAAACTACAGTTTTCACAGAGGACATCGACAACTATAGTAAGGTATGCAGAGATGCCCTGTATAAACATCTACACAAATGTATAGACACAGACATACCTGATATGATAAAAATCAAAGAATGATCCTTACCAAAATAATAACCATGGTAATGGATGTCTGACATTACTTGATTATACATTAAGCAAACAAAGCTTATCTCTACAAATACAAAAGTGTAAATCCTGAACTGTAAGACAAACATCCTCAACCTAAACAAGACAATAAAACACCTTGTAAAATCCTCACAGAGCAGCTATGGGAAATATGTCAAAACCATAGCCAAGGATAACCATAAGGTTTTCCTCTGCTATATCTGCAACATCAAAGGTATAACTCAGATGTGTGCTGAATTAATTGTGGATGGCATTGCACACACTGACCCAGTGTAAATTGAAAACCTGCTAGTAGACACACTTGGATAATATTTCACCCCTCAACCACCCCCAAGCTTACCACAACATGTTATCAACATCACCTCCAACCTCCCTCTACAAAAAGCAAGTAATCACTGCTCTCTTCAAAACTAGGAACACAGCCTCCATGGGACCAGATGACATTCTGGCATGCATCCGTAATGTTCTTAAGCAGCCAGCTACTGCACTGTGCAACCTATTCAATCACAGTCTGAGTACTGCCTTTATCCACACAGATTTGAAATTATTGACCTATTTCCCCCTACACTAGGGTTCATAGGTTCATAGGTTGGTACTAGGCTATCAGCGCTAGGGCCTATACAAGCCTAACCATAACAATTCCCTGGCTATTTCTTTCCACACTATTTACTTCCCTGGACCCCTGTCAAGCAGGGCAACTGACGTGATCCCTGGGGTGAATTTCCTTTCTCCCATCCAATCGTCAAGGTTCCTTTTGAAGAGGGCCAGAGGCACTCTGCTTGACATGTATGTGCAATCTATTCCAGAGTCTGGGAGTCTCTGGGTCAGGAACCTATCCCTCCAGCACAATTTTGTTTATTGTGATGACAAGGTTTAGATCCCTGGAGCATGTGGCTCTGAGGGATTGGGATTTCTTTAAGTGTAGCATGTGTAGCATGGGTTTGACATGGCCTTGTATGTTAAGCAGAGATCACCTCTGAGTAGATGAATTGTGACAGAGTACAGCTGGAGTTTTTTAAGGCGGTCAGCATAGGGCATCTGCTTTAGGCCTGTGATTCTTTTAGTGAGGTACTTCTGCAGCCTTTCCAGTTGTTGCAGATGTCTTGAGAGGTACTTACCAAATGGAGTGTTGTATTCTATAATGGGTCTAATGAGGGATGAGTACAGTGGGACAATGACCTCCTTTTTTCTGGATGAAAAGCCCTTAGTGATGAGGTGTGCCACATAGAAGCATTTCCTGACTTTTGTGGTGATGTGGTTATTGAAGGTGAGACCACTGTCCACCTGTGTCCCAAAGTCTCTTAAAACACTTTTGGTGTTTAGTGTACTGCCACCTATATGGTAATTCACAGATGCATGTTTTTTCCCAAAGTGGATAACTATACATTTCTTGGCATTGAGCTTGAGCCCATGGCTCTGGCACCAAGCATCTGTTTCTGTAAGGCCCTTTTGTAGAGTATACTCATCATTTGGGGATTCAATAATAGCTCCTGGTTTGCAGTCATCTCCTAACTTTGTTAGCCAGAGTCCCTTAGTGTTGGCCTGTACTTCAGAGAAGTAGATGCCAAACAACAGGACTGAACCCTGAGGTACTACACTTGTCACTTGTCTGGAGCTGGAATTGGAGTCGGATACTTTTACAGTGTGGGTTCTATCAGTAAGCCAGTTAGCAACTCATTGGGTGACGTAGGGATTAATGCCCAGCTTAGTAAGTTTATCTATGATTACAGAGTGGGGGATGGTGTCAAAGGCCTTGGAAAGGTCTAGATAGGCTGTGTGGACCACCTTACCCTTGCCCATGGCTCTGGAGACTGATTCAAAGAAGTCAGTCAGGTTCAGGAGACAAGATCTGCCCTTCATGAACCCAAACTGGGTGGGGTCCAGTGTTTGAAAGTCGCCAATGTCTTTGTTTATAAGTTCCATGATAATACGCTCCATGGCCTTGCAGATAAGGCTTGTCAGACTAATGGGACGGTAGTTTCCGAGATCCAAGGTGGATCCCCCCTTGTGGAGTGGGATAACTGTAGTTCTGCACCACTCAGTGGGCACAAAACCTGAGGTGAGGCTATGATTAAACATGACACTTAGGTGAGGTGCCAGTTCATATTGTAGTTCATGAAGTACACAGCCCGGGATGTCATCTGGTCCCATGGATGCTGTATTCTTAGCTTTGGAGAGTGCGTTTTTTTACCTGTGTGGCCGTTATTACTGGAATTTGGCAATCTTTCGGTATTGAGATGGGCCATTTAGGGGGTGAGAGGGGGTGAAGTTGGCACTGAATTGATCTGCCAGTTTATTGGCAATATCCTTGGGATCAGTATATTTAATGCCATTCTGTTTTAGCTCAGAGCAGATCTGAGCATTGCCATTTAGATTATTGACATAGTTATAGAATGCCTTGTGGTTGTCTTTGGAATCTTTGGCAATTTTATTTTCGTAACTAGCTTTGGAGGATTTTATGAGGGATCTCAGTTTCTTACTGAGGCTGGTAAGGGAGTTTTTTGCATCCTGGGATTTTCCCCTTTTTTGCGACAGTTTCTTCCTTTTGTTGTAAAGTTTGTTTATGGCAGGGGACCACCAGATTGGCTTTCTTTTTTTGGATGAGAGCATCTTGGTTCTATTTCGGATGGCATGATTCATGCATGAGTGGATGTGCTTGTACAGTGCCTTAGTGTAGGATTCAGCAGTTGAACTTTCAGTTCCCGTCTGCATGGGTGTCATGAAGTTTGTCACTTCTGACTTGAGTAGCATGAAGTTGGCTTTGGAGAAGTTTTTTATGGAGGTTTCCTTTCTGGGGGGTGGGGGTGGGATGTGGATGTTAAGGGTGATTAGCTTATGGTCAGACCTGACTAATGGGGGGGGGGGTGACCATAGGTGTGGAGCATCGATTTCCCATGTTGGTAATGACCAGGTCTAGGATATTGGAGACCCTGGTGGAACTATGGATTAGTTGATCCAGGGCATTGGAATTTATGAATTCCAAGAACCGTTGGGCAAAGGTGTTGGTACATGAGTAGTTTTCCCAGTTAATGGCAGGGTAGTTAAAATCACCCAGTATTAGGGTGTTTGGTTCTATCTTAATATTTTCCAGTATGTTTAGAAAGGTGTAGTGAGAATCTTGGGGTATGGTGGGGGATCTGTAGCAAGCTACAATTTGGATTGCAGTCTTACCTAACGTTAGTTGCACCTGGAGAATTTCAGATGCATTGTGTTGGGCAACTAGCCTGGTGGTGTGAATATCCTTGGTGAATATTGACACTCCTCCACCTTTAGTGTTTCTGTCCTGGTTTCGTCCTGGTTTGGTGGCCGAAAAGTGTGGTAAGAGCTGTAGCCTGGTATTGCAGGGTTGCTCTCTGGAGCCTTGAAGCAGGTCTTAGTTACTGCACAGATATCGATGTTCACCATTTTTAGGAGTGCCTCGAGAGAGTGCATTTTGAGGTTTAGACTTCTAGCATTGAGTAGCATTACCTTCAGATTTTGCATGCTTTTACCTGTTACGGTGGTGGTTTTGTCCTTTGAACTTTGCCTAAAAAAGCCACTATAGGGGTGGCAAGAGCCTTAGCCAGGGTGGATCAGCAGTATATGTATGTATTTATAGCTCCTTAAGTTTCACAAGCCTCAACTGTAAGACAATGGAATGGCTTTTCATGGATGTCAGATACAAGAAGAGAGCTGACATTCAAGCACTACATCTGTTCCAGGTTTTCTCAAGGGAAGATTGTGCATGCTAAAACTGTTGATATTCAATAATGTGACCAGAGACATAGCATGTGTGCACAGCATTGACTTTTTCTATCTTGGCTTGACCAAGGCCTTCCATGCAATCCTACAAGTGAAGCCAGGTGAATATCAACTGATATGTTGACTGATGGGTTGCAAACTGGCTCAGACAATCAACAGTCATTCAGATCCATCACCTATGGGTTACTACAAGTGTCACTGCTGTCTCCTTTCATGTTCATCATGTACTTCTCAGAAGACTAGACCAAAACAGAGTGTCTATGGCTACCACGTTTGTGGTTTAAGGACACTTAGGTGCATACCTCTCAACCATACCAAATTCCTCGGTATTTACCGGTTTTGAGGGTGAAATAATGGGGTGCAAAGAATTCCCCAGTGGCCCCTTTAATTCCCGATATTTTTTTTTGGAGGGGGGAGCAAAGTACAACTTTAAATTTATTGCCAACCCTGCAGGAGTGTGCATGATGACATCACTTTTTGAGGCAGACTGCCAGCCTGTTGGAGAGGCAGACTCTGTTTAAACTTTGCAAGATGGAAATATGAATAGCAGCAGGCCAGCAGTACATCAGCAAGTACGAGCAGAGCAGCTGTTTACAAATGAAACCAACTAAAAATTCACTAGGCTTTTCAGGGAACCAGGCTTTTCTCCAGAAACCAAATTATGAAATGTAATACTCTTCTGATTCTGACTGCAGTGCAGAGTCCGTTCTGCAGTCTGAACTTTGTCCGCACTCCTAGGATGGTTGAGAAAATGTACTTTCTCAGGTGGCTCAGCCTCCTGCTCCAGGTAAGTAAAAAAAAAAAAAAAAGAGTATTATATGTATGCTTGACTATCATTGCCTGTACTGCCTAATAGAAACTGTGACTGTCTGCAGGATGTGCACGCATCGACTTCACTTTGCTTTGTTGTTCCTCCATGTACAAAAATGTCATCTCAGCTATATTTGTCTTAGGTACTTAGCAGACTCTTAGTGGCTTGAGCTTGTATACAAAACATGGCTTAAATTTGTTTATATTTTGAAAGGTGTACCTATATCTCCTTGTTGTACAGTCTGCCATACTTTTTTGACAATGTTTCTCATATCGAGAATATTTGGCAATAAAACTGGATCTTGCGATAGTGCAATCCCAAAATAGGCAAAGACAGATCTCAGATTGGCAGATTCCAGTGCTGACACTGTAGTTTCTGTGAAACTAATGATATTAAGGCACTATCATATAGTGGTTAGGTTGCAGACATGCAGATCTGCTTGAATCCCACTCATTTTCATTTATGTACTGGTAGTAAGTTACTAATAGCCTTGTTAAATCAATTGTCTGGGACTCGACACAATATTTTTTTTATAAATGGAAGTCTGAAGAAATATTAATTGACAATAAGCAGATGTTTTCATTTGTGTAATATACCGAATCACATAAAACCTTTACAAACCTGACAGGCATGTGAACAGTTCCCCTTTTAATTAGTGCTTCAGGGAACCTAGCAATACAATGCACTGGATACACAGCGAGGGAAAAAAGAACTTTTACAGTGACTAGTTTACCAATTTGCATGTGACAGTAAATTCTGAAACATTCCAGCAACTGTGGAAAGTCTTCCACATTTCTTTAGAAATTCTACATGGCCTTGTGCTTTTCCACTTGCAGTTTTGCTTAGTAATGGAGAAGGACGCAATCTGCTTTCCTGCATGAGTCACTTTCATCCATCGCAAGAACAAGCTTAGAAAACTGAGAATGAGTAACTTATAGATATATTATAAAGTACACTATAAAGTTTGTAGACATTGATAAATTATACAGCAAAAATGTACTTAAACAGTCATTTATTTTTGGTTCTAAAAAGTGCGATGTAATGCGGGCCCTCTTTTGTTTACTTATTAGTGCCACTTGTAGATCCTTCATTTACTGCTAAAATGAGAGCAGAACAAATCTATTTATTTACTGTCTGCATTAAAAAAAATGTAAGGACAATTCAAGATTACTGTACTCTGCCAATTTTTACCCTCTGTGGTTCACATTCTTTTGATTATGATTGGTAAATCTTATTGTCAATACAAAGCCCACCTATATTATTTAAACAAATGTGAAATAAACAAGATTTGATAAATGGGAACTAGTGTGTTCCCAAATATAAACACGATAAGCCCAAATATAAACATTGTAAGCATAAGCCTTGCCTCTACCTGTTCTATCACCTGTATGACATATCACCTATAGACTATCACTGTATGATCTAAATAAAACATACAAAATTAGGCTAAGAGAGATGCTTGGTCATACATAAACATCTACAGAGGTGAGGTTCTTACTTGCTGTATCATCACTATTTTGTCTGTTCTTCAGTTTGCCTTTAAAAGTTCATATCCCACAAATCCATTGGAGTGGGCAGGGTTACGTAAGTATATATGCAAACTTTATTTAATTAGCGTACATATCTGTACCTATTTTCATGGGCATTTGTCCAGATTTTTAATGTTTCCAGGTTGAGAGGCATGCTTAGGTGCTATAATTGTATCCCCTAACAATGTGAGTGCTGTTCAAAAAGGCCTTACTCAGACTAATGACTGATTATAACTCTGTGCTGTAAAACGACCATCATATAAATGCATCATCATTTCCTTTGGTATTAATAATGTTCCAGCTTATTATGACGTAACCCTGAATACCCTAATCACCAGTTCTGTATTGATAGACCTGGGAAGACAAGTAGACTGCAGTGTGTGTCTACTGTGGTGAGGAAGGTTTTCTACATATTGCATCAGCTTAGCAATGCCATTGCAGCAGCATCACATTCAGTTCTAAATCCACTATATTCATCCCTCCTCAGGCCTAATCCTGACTATAATGCACCATTTGGTATGTAGTGTAACAGACACCTGCAGAAACTTGACAGACCTCAGAGATTTACAAGTAATATAAATCAGGGTGTCATATGTGTGTGTCTAATAGGGACAGATTGATGTAGCTGTCACTGTACTCAGTATGATATGGACTGCTTCAAGGTGACTTATGCATGCCTTACAGTGCTGCCACTGACTCAACTGAGATGGAAATGCTGTCCCTACATATTTCATTTGGGACTACAGTCAGCTGTTCAAAGACCATCAATGTAGACTGACATTTACAGGGCATGCTGGAGAGTCAGATACATCTCCCATAGGTTGCCACTCCTCTGGAATAGGCTTCAAAACCATGTCAAGCCAAGCATCTCTGCGACACTGTTTAATCACAGTCTGGATGGCATGATGTGAAACTGTTAATCTCTGCCCTGCATTGCCCCTGCTTCTCACCTGGACAAGGATAGTCCTTGCTAGACAAATTTTGTCCATACATGATATCTGACATCAAATTTTATATTGTGATTTAATGGCTTCTAAACACCATCAGGTCAAGAGCCTAGTAATATCCTATGTACCTATGAAGCTATGGTGATGTACAAGTCAGAAATACTGTTATACCATATCACTGTTTTGATGACAGTTGACTATAGTACTTGCTTAAAATCCTAATATTTGAATCTGATGTTGTGACCTCTGATGTGCACCATAACTCTGTAATATATGTAATTACTGAGACAATTTCAAATTGTATGACATAAATTTCAGTTGTTAACTTCACAACCCTTTCAAGAGCATCCAAAGTAAAGTAATGAAATGATGATGGTAGCATCTGTATAACTGGAGAAGTGCAATACAGCTGCCAGGTGCAATCATCAGTTCAACCACAGACATGCAGATGCAATCGTCATTTATGTAAATAGTCACCCTGTGCATCAGACACATAGCTTTACTATCCTTGAATCCAAAAAACAGGGATATGGCAGTTATCATCACTAGCACAAGGTGTTGTGTGGGGGTACAGGAGTCCTAGGCTGACACAAAAGTTGTTTGATTGAGTGGTGTGAGTAAGGAAGTGAATCAGACTAATGGACCATGAAAATGTGTCTGTGTCTGTAGGAGCCCTCAATGTAACATTGGTGTGTGATTGTCTGAATGCACACAGACAAGCTCTGTGCTAGCTGCATGTGTCTATATGTCGGACAGACTTGAGCCATGCATGGAAGATTTGACAGTTTAATGTTGTCATCCCTGACCATGAGAACTGGCTCTAGCAGGAGTTGCACTGGTACCTCCATGGCCAAGTTCAGGAGGTCTACTACCTGTAAGTAAGTGATGTCTACTGGATGTACTCCCTACAGAGGAAGGGTCAAAACCACAATCTCATGGCCTGCCATGTCTGGGTGTGGACAGCACACTCCCCAATGGAGCAATGGGAGTAATGCCACTACAGGAGCATGATCAAGCATGGCCACATTGGCTCATAGCAGACGTAGTTGCTGACCCACACCCAGAAGACCAACTTTCCCCTCCCAGCAGACTTTCCATCACAGATACACCTCACTCCAATGTGTTATTCATCTGGTCCATGGAATCAACAACATAGTCACAGATGTCAAACTGTGCCACATCTAGAACATTGAGCATTTGTCTGTAGCACCTTTCAGAACAGGCTTTTGCCTCCATGACAGCCCTAAACATAAGTCGCATTACACATGAAGCGACACCTGCACCAGGTGGAGGCGAAACAGCAGGCCTCCTTCGAGCACCCCTATCGAGCCTCCTGCGTGACACCTTGCCAAAATTTTAGCTACAGCCAGAGTCAACAGTCTCTGACATAGCAGTAGATACACTTCCCTAGTCAATGTCCTCGCCCACTACCTGTCCAATATCTGCAGCCTCAGTGGACTGGGGATACATAGGCGTACTGACTGTGAATGGGGAAAATGAGGGGGGGGGGTCACTGAGTGTCAAACTCTGTGTCAGATTCAGCTTCTGAACCCCTGGCTTTGCCTCACTTTGGACACCATCATCATCAGAGTCTGATGAGACACTGACAGGTATCACAGTGGACACAGAACCACTTCTGAGATCACCTGTGATAAAAGGAAGAAACACAGGAATACATTAATACCTGCACTACCATGCTGCAATAGATGCTAAATAATTTACACTGCTGTCATTATTACAGACAGCCATACCTCTCGACCTCTTAGATCAAGAAATCTGGACAAAGCCATAAATAATGGGTGGACAAAGGACCACGCATAGAGACAATTTTGAAATATTGCTCTTACAAACTTAAACAGTTGATAGAATATCAGGTTTGCTTTAGCATGATATTTCTGAAGGGTATGAAGTCTGAAAGTCAGACCTCTGTCATTATTTTATTTCTTCAGTATTTAATGACTTGTCAATAATTTGCCAGAAAATCACTATGATATGAGCTATGAGCCAGAAATATGAGTCAAAAATCTGAACATTCAGCAAAAATCTGTACAGCTGACATACAGGTAACCAAAGAGTACAGCAATACATAAAGCAGGCCTGAGAAGACACATTATCAGATATCTTTGAATTTATCTACAGTACTGACATAAATGTATTATGTTTGCCAACTGCAGTGGCCCTGTCTCTGAATTCCTGACAGTCTTGAAATAATTAAAGAAAGAGGTAATGGCAACAGCACCACATTTTACAGTATATCAGGGGATAATGCCTTTACTCATCTATATCTGCAGTAACTGAAATATTAACAAGAATGTGGCTGACAACTTCAAAATAAGCTTAAAACTGCAGCTATCTTAAATTCCCCCATGCAAAAAACAATTTGACACACACGTATAAACTACTGACACTGTTTCAGAATGCCATGATATTCTAATGATGATCTAACAAAGCATAGCAGGAAGTTCCTCTTGAGATGCAGGAGTGGCATGCCACCCACATCCAAAACGTACTGGGTCACTGATTGCTGGGAGCTGTCCTGTGTTGCAATGTTTGCCAGGAATTCCTCTGTGGCAGTGAGAGAGGGTTCTGCAGCAGGCCCACCACCAGTGATCTGGCGATCATGTGCTACTGCAGCTGCATGCCCCCTTGCAGCTGTTATCATATCTGTGGCTTTGTGACTCACATGCTCATAAGTGTGACTGTCCCGTCCAATATAATTTATGCTATGGACTAATTCATCCCACAAGGCTGTATGCTTAGCCATGTTGACCCACCTTCTGCACAGCAGTACTGCATGATGTTGGCATAAGCTGTCTATGAGGAGGTCATTCTCTGCCTCAATAAATGGAGGCCTATGTCAAACAGACATTTTGTGTCCTGAAAGACAAAAAGATGATAACAAATATAAGGATCACATAAGTACAAATAAACCTTTTCCAGACAAAGCAGTAAAGGAATGCTATCAGTATTTCCCACTTGATAAACTTTAAAGATTCAACAGGGGTCAAAAACTAATTGAGGGGGGTACAAAAAAAGGAGAGTAACAGAGAAACATATCCTTGTTTGGGACATAACAGATACTCTTCTATGCTCAGCCACCCAAAATAACAGTCCATTCTAGTTTGTGCCATAGTAGGAACTCATCTTTGCCCGCCCCCCCAAACAAAATAACAGGGTGAGGACCAGTTGTACTAACCAAACAGTTATGAAATGCTAAAAGTGCTTTCAAAGGAGCTTTCCATGAAACGTGCGCATAGTTATCACACAGCATTATATTTTCAAACTACTCATCCTCTGTCCCTCTGAAATGGCTTGACAAACATGGCTATGTCATGATTATGGTTCTAAAAAATGCATACAGTTTACTTCACATTATTCATAACTACATTCCAGCATATGCATTATGTAGGTAGCAAAATGGATACATACCTGCTGGAGTGCAATACTCCTCTGTAGAGATATGCTGTTCAAAATAAATGTGTCACTGAGTTAAGCAATGCAGTTACTCTCATCCACATCAGTTTGCCTAGCTACATGTTTGATTTTTTTATAACAGAGTACATTAGTAATGGATTGCATCTGTCTTATTTTGTGCTTCAGAGATGCTAATTAAAGCATAAACAGCTGAAATGCATGCTACTCAACAAGATATAAAGCATCCATGTAGACTCCATGCTGATCTTTTATACAGATTGAGCAAATAGAGTCCATATTGAGAAAATAATGGATTCCAGACACAAAGTAACCACAGACAGATTGTTTGTAGCCGCTGCTTTTCTAAAGACATTTGTCTGTGCTTCAGGCTGAAGCCAATGCTGCTACTACTGTCAATAGCCATACACAGAAAAGGTGAAGACTTTACAGGCCAAAGGATACAGTACAGGAGCTGTGAAACCTCTGATAGCCTTGACTCAAAACTAGAGACAAATGCAGGGAACCTATCTTAGTGAAAAATAAGGTGTGTGCTGAACTTAAAAATCATAGCCACAGGCACCATTCACAGACTACCAGGGGACATGCTTGGTGTGTCATAGGCATCAACATCTAGGATCTTCCAAACATTCTTGCATGATATGCTACAACATGAGTCACAAGAATGCTACAATTGTACCATGTATTGCACTACCCTGAAGTAATGTGTGCCATACATTGCAGTCATGTACACATGAAAACAACACATGGGAACCAGGGTAGGGTTTACATTAACCATAAGGTCTGCCACTTGTCAAGGCATATGTAATGGTATGAGAATCATCTGAATCCACCACCATGCCCCAATATTCTCACTACACCTTTCTAAACATACTGGAAAATATTAAGATACAAGCAAACACCCTAATACTGGGTGATTTCAACTACCCTGCCATTAACTGGGAAAACTACTCAGCTACCAACACCTTTTCCAAACGGTTTTTGGAATTCATAAATTCCAATGCCCTGGATCAACTAATCCATTGTCTCACCAGGGTCTCCAATATCCTAGACCTGGTCATTACCAACATGAGAGATAGAGGCTCCACACCAGTGGTCACCCCCTCATTGGTCAGGTCTGACCATAAGCAAATAACCCTTGACATCCACATCCCACCCCCACCCCCCCAGTAAGGAAGCCTCCATTAAAAAACTTCTCCAAAGCCTTCATGCTGCTCAAGTCAGAAGGGACAAGCTTCATGACACCCATGCAGATGGGAGCTGAAAGTTCGACTGCTGAATCCTACACTAAGGCACTGTATGAGCACACCCACTCATGCATGAATTGTGCCATCCCAAATAGAACCAAGATGCTCTCCTCCAAAAAAGGAAGGCAATCTGGTGGTCCCCTGCCATAAACAAACTATACAATAGAAGAAAGAAACTGTTGCAGAAAAGAGGAAAATCTCAGGCTGCAAAAAAACTCCCTTACCAGCCTCAATAAGAAGCTGAGATCCCTCATAATATCCTCCAAAGCTAGTTAGGAAAAAAAATTGCCAAAGATGCCAAAGACAACCACAAGGCATTCTATAGTTATGTCAAGAATCTAAATGGCAATGCTCAGATATGCTCTGAGCTACAACAGAATGCCATTAAATATACTGATCCCAAGTATATTGCCAATATCCAGGAAGATCTATTTAGTGCTAATTCACCCCCCTCTCACCCCCTAAAGGGCCCATCTCAATACCAAAAGACCGCCAAATTCCGGTAATCATGGCCACATAGGTAGAAACCGCACTCTCCAAAGCTAAGAATACAGTATCCATGGGACCAGATGACATACCGGGCTGTGTACTACATGAACTACAAAATGAACTGGCACCTCACCTAAGTGTCATGTTTAATCATAGCCTCACCTCAGGCTTCGTGCCCACTGAGTGGTGCACAGCTACAGTTATCCCACTCCACAAGGGGGGATCCACCTTGGATCCCGAGAATTACTGTCCCATCAGTTTGATGAACCTGATCTGCAAGGCATGGAATGCATTATCATGGAACTTATAAACAAAGACATTGGCAACCTTCAAACACTGGACGCCACCCAGTTTGGGTTCGTGAAGGGCCGATTTTGTCTCCTGAACCTGATTGGCTTCTTTGAATCAGTCTCCAGAGCTGTGGACGACGGTAAGCCAGTCCACACAGCCTATCTGGACCTCGACAAGGCCTTCAACACCATCCCCCACTTTGGAATAATAGATAAACTTACTAAGCTGGGCATTAATCCCTACGTCACTCAATGGGTTGACAACTGGCTTACTGACAGAACCCAGACTGTAAAAGTAGCTGACTCCTTACCCAGCTCCAGACAAGTGACAAGTGGAGTACCTCAGGGTTCAGTCCTGGGACCGCTCTTGTTTGGCATCTACTTCTCTGAAGTACAGGCCAACACTGAGGGGCTCTGGCTAACAAAGTATGCAGATGACTGCAAACTGGGAGCCATTATTGAATCTCCAAATGATGTGGATATTCTACAAAAGGGCCTTACAGAAACAGATGCTTGGTGCCAGAGCCATGGGCTCAAGATCAGTGCCAAGAAATGTATAGTTATCCCCTTTGGGAAAAAAACATGTACCCATAAATTACCACATGGGTGGCAGTACACTAAACACCAAAAGTGTGATGAGAGACTTAGGGACACATGTGGACAGTGGTCTCACCTTCGATACCCACATCGCCACAACAGTCAGGAAATCCATCTATGTGGTACACCTCATCACTAAAGGATTTTCATCCAGAAAAAATGAGGTCATTGACCCACTCTACTCATCCCTTGGTAGACCCATTATAGAGTACAATGCCCCATTTGGTATGTACCTCACAAGACGTCGGCAACAGCTGGGAAGGCCACAGAAATACCTCACTAAAAGAATCACAGGCCTAAAGCAGATGCCCTATGCTGACCGTCTAAAAAACTCCAGCTATACGCTGTGGTATATCGTCTAGTACTATAGTGCTATAGTGTTGTTGAGCACTTTTACTCATCAGCAGTTGAATTCTGCTCAGTGGAGGGTACAAACCATTATTGCATCTCTCTATCCACATCTGATGAAGTCTACTTGATAGAAATGGAAATGCTGTTGTTTTAAATGTGTATGCATTAATGTATGTGTATTTCATATTAAAACTGCACTAAGTGGATCCATTTGGTTGGCTTCACTTTTCTTTGGTACCTTGGACTTTGTTCAATTTGTGATTTCCCAACCAAGTTTCTTTTGAATAGGTTCAGGGCTGAACCTTGAATCACATAGATGGGAGCTTATTCCATATTTTGAGGATCCTTTGAGACACATTGCAGTCCCTCTAGCAGATTATATTTATGCCGCAGACAAAGTTCAGGAACTTGCATCTAGTGACTCTGCTGCTGTTGATCTTGCAGATATGCAACAGCTCTGTCAGAGGTGGATCTGAGGATGCCTTATGTGCCAGGCATAGATTGCCTCTCAGTAACCTGTAAGAGACTAAGTACAGAGATTGGCCCTTAAGGCAATCTGTGTAGGATAGGGTATTCATACCATGGATTCTGCTGGTGAGGAATCTTGGAGGGTGTTTCAACTGCTGTAAATGCCTAGCTAGGTATATGCTAAAGGTGGCATTTGTACTCAATGATGGGTCTGATAAGGACTGAGTAGAGTAGTACCATCATACCTCTCAACTGTACAGATTTTTTGCAGAAAGTCCAGATTGTTGCCTCATATTTTTGGTCTGTTTTCATAAAATTGTGTTTTTCTGGCAAATTAGTGGAAAATCACTAAAGACTGAAGTTAGAAAATAATGACAGACATTTGAGTTTCAGACTTCATACCCATCAGAAAATTCATGCTAATGCAAAACCTTTTATTCTATCAACTTTCTACATTTGTAGGAGCAATATTTGAAAATTGTCCCTATTTTGGGGCCTTTGTCCTACTTTTATATATGGCTTTGTTCAGATTTTTTGCTCTAAGATGTTGAGAGGTATGAGTACCATATCTTCCTTTGACCGTGGTGACATAGAATAATTTTCTTACTATACTGGCTACATGTTGGTCAAATGCCAGATTACAGAAAACATATGTTCTCTGAACTCTATAGGGTCAACTCTTAGGGATGTTTTATCGCTGAAGTAATTAGCTTGGGGGTGATGTTTCAAAGGGCACTGCAATGCTTTTGTTTGCACTTAATTTTAATTTGTGGCTTTCACATTGGTCATTTGTTGGTGTCATGAATCTATGCTAGCTCCAAATTTACAGTTATCAGGTGAGCCAGAGGCCTTTGACATTAGCCTTGACTTCTGAGAAGTAGATGCCAAGCAAGAGATGGCTTAACATGAAGCCCAGTGGTACTCAACTGGTGATCTCTCTGTTGGTGGAGGTGGTCTCACTGATTCTGAATTCTTATGTCCTATCTGTGAGCCAGCTGGCAATGCTGTGAATTATGTAGGGATTTATGCTTAGTTCTGATAGTTTGACAAGAGACTTGAGTGGGGAATTTTACTGAATGCCTTGGCAAGGTCAAGGTAGGCGGTATGCACATTTTCCCTTCATCCATAGCCATGGTGACCTCCTTGAAGAAGTCTACTGAGATAAGTAGGCAATACCTTCCCTCAACAAAGAGAAACTGGGATGTTTCTAGCATCTGCTGATTACCAATGTCCTTGTTAAGGGCTAAGAAATATTAGTGAAAATGCAACACATATGAGTGTCTTATCATCAATGATGTATACCAAACTGTCAGTATGGCAAATTCTCATAAACATGACTTGAAACAATCAAAATGTACGTCCTGCTCTTGTTCTGCTCTTAATCCCAGTGTCTCTCTTGTTGTCTGCTCTTTAAATTAATTTGACAATAAAAATCCCTCCATCTTCTCCTTCATTGTCTGTTGTCATTACAAATTAACTATCGAAATACTTTTCCCATTCCATTGTTTTCCATAGATCCTGAACATAGGGAGCCATTCATCTTTAGTTGTTCTTTAGATGCCCTTGCTACATATTGTTTCTGGGATTCCTCCCACTCTCATTTCATTTGCTTAAACTTATTAATCTGAAAATTAACACAATAATTTAAGCCATTTTACTTGATTACTTTATATAGTCAAGCAGTGTATACCTCAAATTAACACAATAATTTAAGCCATTTTACTTGATTACTTTATATAGTCAAGCAGTGTATACCTCAAACCAAACCTAATTTACCTTATTTATTGCGTACAATAGCAGGTTGAGTACCCCTTACTAAGAAAACCTAATTTGTCTCATTTAGCTCATACAATAACCCTCTGTAAACCCTACATACCAACATATGCATAGCTATAGTTTTGCCAATTAAATAAGTTATCTACATACAGTGTAATTATAATTAATTCTCAAAATCTATGGACCAAGATGGAAAGTTCATCTGCTTGTTTCCCTTGTTTTGCCTGGCATAACACTTGCTATCCTTATGCACTGTAGTAACAACCTAATGGTTACAGATAATGAAATCTTACTCTGTACAAATAATTCTGTTTGTGAAACATGCAAATATTTTACAAATATGGAGACTTCACTTTCAAAGAAACATGAACTTTGAGCAACACACACAACTGCCACACTCTATACCAACCCACACTAAATGTTTTATGTTGAAGCTATAAAATATCAATGCCAAAGTCTCCTAGACCCACGCAGATTAGGTTTTAGTGAAAACTCAGCATCAGACAAACTTTCAACAAAGAGTCACCAGGAGTTCAATTATCTCAAATCAAGCACAAAAGACCACTCTAAAATAGAAAAAGTTGGAAAGATCAGTGACTCTGTAAAGTGCATTGGTTGTCCCCCATATAATACAATAAATATGACTATGATCTGATGGTGGTCATGTAGGAGTGAATGACTTGTGATGCAAAACCCTGATGGAAATACAGAGAGATATCTCAGAACTGAATGTCACAAATGAAAGCCAGACACAGGTCCTGAGTGGAATCCTTCCTTCTCCAAGAATGATTCCTGAATACAAAGAAAAGACAATTGCTGCAAGTGTTAGCTAAATAATATTACTCTAGAGGCATCCAATATGTGTCAGCATGGAATGAGATGCTGGACAATCATACTTCACTTGCAAAGGATGTCCCACTCCTCTCATTTCAAGGTTCCATATACACTTATAGCTTTTGCTACCTCATAGTGCCTGTTTCTATTTTTAGGCAAATTCCAGCTTTTGGCCATTTCCACATAACTAACATATGACATCTATAGCAGGATCACATTAAGGTGACTCTGTTCAATGCTAGAAGCCTCATCAACAAACTGCCTAGCCTTGTGACTGCCCTTCATTTTGAACATATCAATGTCTGAAATGTGGTTTAAATGTTAAAAATGCACTCGTTCCATACCTCTTTTTCTACCTACAATACCCTCAAGCGTCAATGCCAACTGTGATGGCATCTCCATATCTGTTAGAAACCATATCACCTCAAGATAGATTTTTAGAGTATCACAAATGGAACTCACTGAGTTACAAAACAGAAACAACTATAAATGTATACCCTATACATGGAAACCTCTATGATTCCTAAATGAACTTGATGAATGCCCCATAAACAAGAATTTAATTATTTTTGGAGAAATTAACAACCTCTCAATAAACGGAAGTGCCTACATCTCCAATGCAGGATATGGTCAAAAATTTTCAGAATTAAAAAAAGCAAAAATCCACTGGACCAGATTGTTAACAAGACCACTAGAGAACATAATATTGATTTCCTGGTCAGTACAGATATAGCTTTTTCATATACTAGTGCCTGGTTAAGTAGATGCATAGATTATTTACCTTCACCTAACAAATCTCTAAACCCACTGAAACAAATATCTCAAATTCAATGATTTCTCACATACTAATCTCATCAAACTTTTAGGATTGTGTTTCAAAATTCACTTATAGCAGCTCCACCATAGATGTTGCCATGGCAGGTAGCTTCACAAATGAGTTTTATGCCAACTTAGGTAAAAGTATAAAACTGCCATTCTCAACCAGATCTATATATAATGGAAATTTAAAAGCTAACCACCCTGAGGGCCCACCAGCATAAATAAACTCTACAATAAAAGAAAACAATCCTTAAAGTGTAGAGTAGATTAAAAGGCCATCATATCAAAGATAATATTTGAAAATTGCAACACCAAGAAAATAATATTTGGTCTCCTGAAACAGCTCATGAACTCAGGTTAGCATCTGAAGCTAAGAAGAATTACAAATCCTTCTTTAACTATGCTAGGAACCTAAGAAATAATACACAGGACAGCTCTGAAGTTATTTATAATGGTGTCACCAATTCTGGTCGAGCAGACATTGCAAATATACTATCATCCATATTTAGGGTGAATTTCACTCTTGAGATGTTTAACCAAAACACACTTAGCATTGAATCTCTCAGACCCTCCTTTGTCTTTAAAAAATATGGACTGAAGGTGCTCTCCAATACAAAAAATACTTCCACCATGGGATCTAATATGCCTGGCTGTTTAATAAACAGTACTAAAGATGGCCTGGCAGAACCACACCTTAAACTATTTAATGTGAATTTAGCTAATGGCTCAATCCACGAGGGATGGTACACTGTATTACTTATGCCGTTCCTCAAGGATGATGCTACAAGTGCTCCTGTGGATTATAAACTCATCAAGCTGATAAGTATTATTTGCAAAGCCAAGTAACATATTGTTACTGACCTGATAAACTATGGTATTAAAAATTGCATTAGGTTAGATCCACAAGAGTTTTTGCTTTGTCAAGCATAGATCTTACCTAATGAATACAGTTAACATTGTTGAAAAGTTAAAGCAAGCTGTTTACAGAGGTTATGCTGTACATGCAGTGTACCTTAACCTGGCCAATACATTTGACACCATCCCTATGCTAGCACAGATAATAAGCTTTATGCAATATAAATAGATGTCTATGTGGCAGATGGATATCAAACTGGTTTAAAAACAGAACCCATATAATGTGAGTAGCAAACACCTCATCAGAGAGTATGAAAGTGATCAGTGCTGTCTGCAGGGCCCAGCCCTGGCCTAAATTTCTTCAGCTTTTACTTCTCTGATCCCCAGACAATTTATTAAGATCTCTGGATAACCAAGTTTGCAGATGACTATACATTGGGAGACATTTTCAATTCCATCCTCTGACACCCAAGGCATTCTGCAAAGAACTTATATTCACAGATAGCTGTTGAATGTGAAACAGGCTCAATTTAAATGCCCAAAATTGCAATATTGTTATATTTGTTAAACAGCCCCTTAACCAGCATGCAACAAGACAACATCCCCATTCCAAAATAAGAATGTATTTAAAGACCTTGTAACTTGAGTTTATAATTCCCTGTCCTTTAATCATCATCATGTAGCAACAGTAGTCAGAAATGTTGTGTACCTGGCATAGCTAATTGCCAAAGGAATATCATCAAGATCTAAAGAGGCGAACATCCTCTTAGATTCAGGATTGATTGGGCCAACAATTGAATACAATTCCCCCTTTGGGATTTATAAATTAGACATATCAAACAACTAGAAATACCTCAGAGCTTCCTAACTAAGAAAATCAGTTGCTTAAAAATTCTAAGTTATCAGAAAAGAAGTGCTGTTCCTTTATTCAGTGTCATATAGATTTTAGAGGGGAAAATCTATGCTTCTTTGCCATTAAGGACCTATTGGTCATGGATCTATTGTGTCTCCACAAATCAATGAGTCTCACAAATACCATAATCAGTCATCTAAATTTTCATCAGCAATGGAGAGAAATGTGCATTACTCAGTGCCTCTCCACTACTAGAATAGACTCCCGCTGCAAATCAAGCAGTGTAATGCATCATCTTCCATCAAATGGAAACTGAATGAGATTGTTATTCATAATTTCACACCTGGCTTGACTGGGCTAGCCTTCCCCGAAAAAGGAGGTACAGCCTGAAGGTAGTTATATGAAGGAATACATGGTTGCAAGCCTCTACTGCCTCATACTGTCTGTGATCCTCTGAACATGCTCACATACATTGCAACACTCATGCAGATGTAAACACACACACACATGCTACAGATATATAAATCCAAGTTTACATCCATACTCATTCAGACAAGCAGACACCCCCATGGCTCCTCTATACTTGCTTATAGACACATTACAATCTGAGCACAGTCCCATTGGGGTAAATAACGGAATGCCAAAGAAAAATCCAAGTGAGGAATGCAGCTAAAATAAAGTTCAACCAAACCCAAAACAGCAAAAGAAAACCACACAAGGAGCGTTTCAGATTTGTGTACTTTAATATAAAAGTGCTAAAACTTACAAAGTACATGCATAAGCTTTCAAGTATGACTCTTCATCGGATGCTAAAAAAAACATATTCAGGATTATAGACTTTAAATAACATTCACTTGACGAGTTCAACAAATCACAGTGCACATCAAATTGATATTACAATACACTGAAAGCTTTAAAGCATTATGACAAAAGTTCAAAATGTTAAATTATATATTTTTTTCAAGATGGCTTCATACTTGCTGACATACTTAATTCTCATTCAAAACTTGCATGTGAACATATAATCTATTTTGAGATGTGAGATTTCCTATTACTGCTCATCTCCTGCATGACTTGCATATTATCTCTCTAATTTTCTGGTCGGACATGGTATACAATTGTATAACTTCTAAATTTCTGATTTTGTACTGTGGATATTGTATACATTATATAACTAATATTACCCCACTTACTGCATACTATGTAAAACCATACAATGTAAAAGCTCTGCTATGACCTTGTATTCCTGTGTGAACTTGAAACATGCATATTTTGTTATATTTGTTGTTAAATACTTGTACTTTAACTAATTTGTACTATTCTTGAGCTTTTCTCCCCAGGTCTCCACTGAAAACGGGTTTCCAACCCAGTCAGACACTACCAAGCAAACAAATGTAAATAAATAAATAAATAAAATAAAATATTTAAATTCTGCCATATGTCTGCTTCTAAAATAACAACATGTCCAAAATAACGGGGTAAATTCATAGCAATTTACTGGATTGTAGTAAGCAAATTTGTGCAGTGAGTGGCCACATGCATTTTGTGGAAAGTGATTCAGAAAACCGAGCAACACAACATGGCCAGCTGAAATGGCATGGTTTCTAATGAGCAGATAATGAAATGCTGCATATGATAATAAGGCAATAAAAAGCAGAACAATTCAGAAGCATTTCAGCAAAACAGCACCCACTTTAGATCTGTACGCAACCAGATGCTCATGTTCATGAAATGTAAGATTGTGTACTGTGTTAGTGGTTCTCACAACAGTTGTAAACATGAATCTGAACATTTTTATAGAAATCCTAACAGCCATCTTAGACATTTTAGTAGGGTTGACACTGACATATAGGTATCCACAAGACAATCTTTATCTGAAAGAGAGGCATTATTGGGTCCAAAGCATAATTCCCTACCCCATGAATTCAAGTTATGAAGCACTCAGTTTAACAAGCACATGATCCATCCATCCATCCATCCATCCATCCATCCATCCATCCATCCATCCATCCATCCACAACCCCTTTTCCCCATTTTTGCAAAAGGGGTTGGAGTGTCACTGATCATTAGCCAAAATCTTTGTAGAAATTGCATATTTTAATTTCATATATGTAAGGTACACAACATTTCACTGCTGTATGGCACAATTGCATTGTTACAAACTACCAGAATGCTGCTACATGCTCTTTTGGCCAGTAAACTTCTAATGTACCCCTTCAGAGAGCTTTGGCCCAAAAACAAGTAGAGAGGCTGAAAACTGGGCAGCATTTCTAGGCCTTATAGTAAAGAGACAACAAAAAAGTTATCATTGTTAAAAGATAAAGGTAAAACGTGTAACATACCTTACGTGAGCAACAAGTGATTGAGGTAATAAGAGGCAGTATTTGAACAAAAGTTAATATTCTGTTTTGCAGTGAGAATTTACATTTCTTATCACTTTTATATCACGTAGTTTACTCCACTGACATTTGCTTTGACTTCTGTGAAGTATATTTTAAATAAGAGCAGCCCCAGAACAGAGCCCTGTTTGACTTCACTTTTAACAGGCCGTTTTTGTTGAGGCAGCAAGCTCTATCCTGACTTCTTGTGCCCTGTCAGTGAGCCAGTTTCCATTCAAGTGATGTAGGGGTTTATTCATAGTTTGACAAACTTATTCACAATATCCAAGAGGGGTATAGTGTCAAATGCCATGGCCAAGTCAAATCAGGCATTGTGTTCTACTTTTTACATCCATTGCTTCAGTGAATTTTTTTGAAAAAGTGTACTAGGTTGAGCAGACATGATGTATTCTTTACCAAGTCAAATTGTGATGATCCAGTGTTTGTATATTTACTATATCCCTATCGAATAGCTCCATGTTAAGTCTTTCCATGGCTTTATATATGAGGTTGATCCAACTTATGGAACCATAATTGCCTCGGTTGGTGGACGACCCTCTTTTTTGTAGTGGTATGACTACTCTTGTCCTCCATTCACTTTGCACAAAGCCAGCTTGAAGGCTGAGGGCATAGAAATATCTTGTTTCATTCTATTTAGGATGCAGCTTGGGATAACATCAGGGCCCCAAGAAATCTTATTTTGGGGTTTGAGAGTGCCTCCAGGACCTGGTCCTGTGTGATGGCAGGGGTTGTATGGTTTCTTGAAATCTCTTTTGAGATTACCTGGGGGTGGGGTGACTGAAGTTTAAGGTGAATTGATCAGCTAGTAGGTTTGCTATATCCATAGCTTCTGTATATGTACAGCCTTTTACAATTAGCTTAGCACACTGCTGTGTATTGCCCTTTAGACAGTGGACAGAGCTGTAGAAAGCTTTGTGATTATCCTTGGCCTAGATGGCTATCTATTTCTCAAATATGACACTGACAGTTTTTATTATGTTCCCAAGTTGCTTGTTAAATTTGATTATCAGATTATTATTTTGCCGGGTGTTGCACTTTATTATCTATTTTCTTTATTTTAATATAAACCTTATTTATGCTGTGATTCCACCAAGGTAGTTTGTTTTAGGGTTTGCTCCACATTTGCTTCTTTGGGGTACTGCTGTTTCTTTGTAATTGCGTACACATTTGTAAAGCTGCCTGTGTATGCTTCTGCATAAATAGCAGAGATTTCTGGGTTTGTGGGGATTTCAGTCTAGCCAGGGAATTATTCAGAAATAAGAAATATGTCTTGAAGAATTTTTTAAAAGTACCTGTGTCTGGGTGGGACTCCTATTTTGTCTTTATTACTGAGAGATGACTTCATGGTCATACCTGTTGAGTAAGAATGTACACTAAGAAAGGAGCATGATATTAGTGAGAACAAGGTCAAGAATGTTTGTTTTTTCCCCTGGTGAGTACCCTGATTAGTTGTTTCAAGGCATTTTATTGACAAAGTCCATGAATATCTGGGCTTGCACACTAGTGATGGTATATGTTTCCCAGTATATGGATATATAGTTGAAGTCGCCCACAAATATGGCACTCTGATTAATGTGATGTGAGTCTAGATTATTTAAGTAGGTGCTTTGACATACCTGTGTCATAGAGGACATTCTGTAACTTGCCAGGATGTGATAATAAATGTTTTTGATAGTACCTTGAACATGAAGGATCTCAAGGGCATCTTGATGCTTTACCAGCCTTGAAGTGATTTTTTTTTTCTGGATGAGAACTGAGAAACCTCCATCTTTCTTCCCTTCCTGTATAAAGGTTGACTTAAATGCATGGAAGACATTGTAGCTCAGCAATGTCAGAATGGTGTCTGCCAATTTGAAACATTTATCAGTCACTATACATATGTCTGTTTAAGGTGAGGAGGGCTTGCAGAGTGTGAATGCTTTTATTTAGGCTTCTAGCACTGATCAGTAGTAGGCTTAGTTTTTTTTTTTTCTTTGTTTTGCTATGTAGGTAGTTTGAGCTGCATGACAATGCCTAAAAAAGGCTCAGTGGGTTGGATAGTGCTCTAGCCAATATAATAAAACCTAGAGGGTAGAGGCACATACCATCTCTTGCTAAGCAGAGAGGTGTGTTGATGATGTCCTGCCAGGCTAAGAGATACGAACAGCATTAGTCAAGCCACTTAGAGAAGTCAATTATCTTTGTCTGCTATTGAGGTACTATCCTGGATGAGGTAGAATGCTGCTCAGTGCTAGCACCATTCCTGTCTGGCCTAAATAGCTGAAGAGCCTCATCACATCCTTCTTCTTATAGTCATAGGAGGTGTGTTTCAAATCATTAACAGCCATATGCACTATGATACTTGCTGTTTATGGACATGAGTGCCTGCTTGATTTAGCGAATCCTGACCTCAAAAAAAGCAACTGAACATCATGTTTTCCTTACTGTGCATGAATAGGAGTATATGTGCATGTCTCACTGAGGAGACAGCTATGATTAGAATATTTGTTTGTATGGATATTCTCTTTATGGGCACAGTATATGAGAAAGTGTGGCCTTGGTTACTATGTTTGGTGATAGGCATTGCACATGTTGCAGGCTTAGCATGTTACCAAAGGTACTTTATACCCTTGTTGCATTTTGGAGATCTTTTAGGTTTGAGCTAGTTAAGTTTTAGAACCTTGACAAATGAAGGACTGTTTATATGAGGTGTGAAGAGGTGTGCTATGGGATCAGCTGTTGACAATCCTTGCATCATAGGTGACAGTGTGCAATCCTTTAGCCAATACATTTCTCCCAGACTATGTTTTATTGCTTGGGTAGAAGGTAGTCATCAGACATTATAAGACAGTGATGCATGCATGTGAGGCACTCCTCAGTATGGAGAAAATTGATATATGTGCAGTAACAGAAACCTGGTTTAAGGGTCCAGAGAGCACCCCAGCACTACCAGGCTACAACTCCTACCATACATTTCAGCCACAAAACCAGAACTGAAATACAAAAGGCAGGGGAGTATCCATATTCATCAAGAATACCCACACCTCCAGGTTAGTGGCACAGCACAATGCTTTAGAGATCATCCTCGTACAACTAACAACAGGCAAAACTGCTATTCAAATTATAGCTTGCTACAGATCACCCACCATGTCCCAGGACCCCCACTCCGCATTCCTGGAAACATTGGGAAACATAAAGATCCTACCAAACACCCTGATATTGGGTGATTTCAATTACCTAAACATTAACTGGGAGAACTACTCAAGTACAAACTCCCTTGCCCAACATTTCCTAGAATTTATAAACTCAAATGCCCTGGATCAACTGGTCAACACCCCCACCAGAGGTGACAACATATTGGACCTGGTTATCACCAACATGGGTTATTGGAGTTCCACACCAGAGGTCAACCCCATGCTGGTTAGATCTGACCATAAACTAATCAGTCTGGATATCCACATTCGCCACCACCCCCGGTCAAAGAAACCACCATGAAAAACTTTTCAAAAGCAAACTTCACATTACTTAAGACCGAGGTTGGAAGTTTCAAAGCCCCCATGCTAAAGGATAACACTGTCCAAGCTGCAAAATCTTTTACTAATGCACTCTATGGGCACCTACAAGAATGCATGGATTGTGCTATCCCAAACAAAACCAAGACTCACTCCTCCAAGAAAAGGAAAGCAGTCTGGTGGACCCCTGCCATAAACAAGCTATACAATAGAAGGAGGAAACTAGTACAGAAAAGAGTAAAATCCCAAGAAGGGAAGACATCCCTGATCAGTATCAGCAAGAAACTACATTCCCTCATAAAATCATCCAAGGCTAGCTTCGAA
This sequence comes from Protopterus annectens, assembly GCF_019279795.1. Classification (NCBI taxonomy): domain Eukaryota; kingdom Metazoa; phylum Chordata; order Ceratodontiformes; family Protopteridae; genus Protopterus; species Protopterus annectens. The sequence goes on from NC_056735.1 coordinate 1,951,420,385, forward strand.
AGAAAAATTGCCATGGACTCCAAAGATAACCACAAGGCATTCTTTAGCTATGTCAAGAATCTAAGGGTCAGTTCTCAGATCTGCTCAGAGTTAGTGCAGATAGGCACAAAATACACTGAACTGACCGATATAGCCAACATCCTGGCAGACAGATTCAGTGCAAACTTCACCTACCTCTCACCCTCCTAAAGGGCCCATAACTATACTAGAAGAATGTAGTGCCCCTGAAATCACAGACACTCAGGTTAAAACAGCCCTCTCCAAAGCCAAAAACACAGCATCAATGGGACCGGACGGTGTCCCAGGCTGCATCCTACATGAGCTCAAAGATGAACTAACCCCTCACCTAAACACACTGTTTAAACTGAGCCTCTCCACAGGCTACATGCCCACAGAGTGGCACACAGTAACGGTTATTCTGCTCCACAAAGGTGGAACCACAACGGACCCCAGGAACTATCGCCCTATAAGCCTGACTAGCTTGGTCTGCAAAGCTATGGAGTGCATCATCATGGATCTCATTAACAGAGACACTGGGAACCACCAAACACTGGACCCTACCCAGTTCGGCTTTGTTAAGGGTAGATCATGCCTCCTAAAATTGATGGACTTCTTTGAGACAGTTACCAAGGCTATAGATGAGGGAAAGGTGGTCCACACAGCCTGCCTAGACCTCGCAAAGGCCTTCAACATCATTCCCCACTCAGGTATTATAGACCAGCTCACCAGCCTGAACATAAACCCTTACATCATGGGATGGGTTGCCAACTGGCTCACGGACAGAACCAACATGGTAAGAGTTGCGGGAGCTAGGTCTGACTCAAAACTAGTTACAAGTGGCATTTCCCAGGGCTCAGTCCTAGGACCCTTCCTGTTCGGCATATACTTCTCAGAGGTACAGGCAAGCACAGGAGGACTATGGCTGACCAAGTTCACAGACGACTGCAAACTAGGGGCTATAATTGACTCTCTGGCTGACACAGACATCCTCCAAAAGGGTCTCACTGAGACAGATACCTGGTCTCAAAACCATGATCTCAAGCTAAATGCCAAAAAGTGCATAGTCATCCCCTTTGGAAAAAACAAAGTACCCACAAACTACCACATAGGTGGTAGCCCTCTAAATATGGAAGACGTAATAAGGGATTTGGGGACCCAAGTAGATAGTAACCTCTCCTTTGATAATCACATTACCAAAGTGGTTAGAAAATCCTTCTATGTGGCCCACCTAATCACAAAAGGGTTTGCATCCAGATCGAAAGAGGTCATTGGGCTCCTCTATGCATCATTCATCAGACCCATCATAGAGTACAATGCCTCATTTGGGATGTACCTTACAAGACACCTATAACAACTGGAAAGACCACAGACGTACCTCACCAAGGGGATCACTGGCCTCAAGCAGATGCCCTATTCAACTCGACTGAAGAAACTCCAGCTGCACTCGGTTGCATTCCGCCTACTCAGAGGTGATTTCTGCCTGACATACAAGGCCATGTCCAACCCAGAATTGATGGACATGCTCCACCTAAAGAAAACCATATCCCCTCATGCTACACACTCCAGGGAAATAAACCTCTCCACAATAATAAATTGGACATGCTGGAGGGATAGATTTCTTTCCCAGAGACTTCCCATGCTCTGGAACAAGATTCCAATCTACATTAGGCAGAGCTCCTCAATAACCCTCTTCAAGAGAAACCTTGACCAGTGGATGGGAAACAGAAAGTTTACCCCAGGGAGCACTTCAATGGCTCTACTGGACAGATGCACAGGGAACTGATCTAAGGGGGTGGCGAAAGCCAACACATTCCGGCTAGGCTTATAAATGCCTTTGGGCAGATAGCCTAGTACTTACCTATGAACCTATGAACCTATGAATTGCATTGCCTCAAGATACCCATTTCAATCAGGTTGGATACAGAAATTGGAGGAGAGTGCAACTCCATTGTTCCTATTTATCAGATTTGGGGGCTGGAGGTTGTTTTTATATACCCTACTGTGAATGTAGTTAAGAATAGATTGCTGAATGGTCAAGAGCAGGTTGTTAGATCTAAAACAAATGAATTTAATAAAGGAGCAGCTTTAAATCTTTCCTTCCCTTTAGCTATACGTCAGGAGAAGAATTTAAGCAGAACACGCTCGAACAGTCGAGGGCGACAAAAAAGGAAGTTTTCAGGGGAGTCACTCACCAACACAACGCTAAAGAAAATGTGGACAAACCACAACAAAATTTAGTTTTTAACTTGTCCAGTGTTCCGCTATCACAGCATGACATTAATTTATTAGTCAAAGGACTAAGTTTCATCCCTTATAGCAATAGTATGCTAGATGAAACCATCATAGATGTTAGAATGTTTTGCAGAAATGTTATGCTCAAGTATATTTATAATGGCACTTCTATTAATGAGACTGATAGTGAGTCAACTACTAGCAATGGTAGATTTATGTTTAAGAATCTAAGCGATTATACACCAGTCAATCATCCATTAATTGAAGCATATTACGCACTACAGAAGATGAGATTTATAAGTATTTTCATAAATGAGATTGAATAATTTTAACAATAATCTGTCATACCAGGAGAGAAGGAGCCTCTATAACTTAAGAAATGATTTAAATATAACTATTAGGCCAGCAGATAAAGGCTCTGGTGTTGTGGTACTTGATACCATAGATTACCAAAATGAAATGTATACTATGCTAAGTGATGTGTTTTATACAAGAATTGATTTTACTAAGGTTTATGAAATGTGTGCGTATGTACATGGTATTTTAACTGATATTTATAGAAGTAACTTAATAAATAGAAATGAGTTTAATTATTTATATATTAAGATGCCTACCATCCCAGTTATACATGGAATACCCAAAATACACAAAAGTATTACTAAGCCACCCATGAGACCAATAGTCTCAGGGCAAGGATGGGTTACTGAGCACTTGTCAGTTTTTATTGAGAAACATTTAAGGTGTATTTTAAATAATAATGAATTTGTATTACGTGATTCTAAACAGTTTCTAACAGATTTGTACTATTTTAATAATCAAATGGATACCATCCACAATCTGATTTTAGTAACTTTTGACATACAATCATTGTTCACTGTCATCCCCAATGACCTTGGCCTAGCTTATGTTAGTAATTATCTTACAGAACATAGTACCTATGGTAATGTTTTAATTGACTTATTAGTACACTTCCTTGAGTTAGTGCTGGAAAATAATGTGTTTATGTTCACTGACAATATTTATCAGCAATTAGATGGCATAGCTATGGGCACTCCTTGTGCCAATAGCTACAACATGTTCCTAGCCTACTGGGAAGAACAGCTTCTATTTAAAGAATATATGTTTAAGAAACATGTAAGATTCTATAGACGTTTTGTGGATGACGTGTTTATTTTATGGGATGGTAATACAGTAGAACTGCTTAGTTTCAATATGGTCTTGAATAATATTACACCATGTCTGAAATTCACAATGAAATACTCATTATTGAAAATAGAATTTTTAGACCTATATATCGAAAAACTTGAATGTGGAATGTTTAACACTGGAATTTTTAGGAAACCCTGTTATAGGAATACTTTATTATTCAGAACTAGTATGCACCCTAAGTATGTTTTCAGTAACATAGTAAAAGGACAGACCCTACGAATGTCTAGATTGAATTCCAATGTCAAAGGCTTTATGGCAGACTTATATGATTTAGGAGAGAAGTTTGCTGAGAGGGGCTATAATTCTACGGAGGTAGATTTACAATTTGATAATGCTTTAAGTTTGCATTCAACATTAGGTACCCCATATTTTGGGCCCAAGCCTCTAGTAATGAAAAATGTCAAAGAAGTCACTAATGCAAAAGTTAGGTTTCTGACTTCATATACAGCAGATAATAAACAAATCAGAGAGATTATCTCCAAAAATTGGAACATACTACATACTGATGACATACTGACAAAGATTGTAGGTGACTCTCCATCTTTTACCTACAGGGATAAGAAGAATCTTAAAAGACTGCTTTGTTATCCACCAAACAAGGGTACACACCCGAGCTTTAGTTATGGTACAACACCTTGTGGACAATGCAATTTTTGTTCCTTAATAGATTCTAGTATAGTATTTGTACATCCAGATACACAGAGGAAAATATACACCCGAGTTAATGCCAACTGTATGACACCTGATGTCATATATCTTGCTGTATGTGAACTGTGTTCATGTTTCTATGTTGGTAAAACGAACAGGGTACTAAGAGATAGAATAAGGGAACACTGTTATAATATAAGGAAAGGTAATTTGCAGAATGCACTAGCAAGCATGTGACACAAACAAGTCCTGAACACAAGTTTATGTTTAGGGTGCTGGAGAAAATGAATGCTAATGTAAGAGGAGGTGATATTATGAATCATACTGAAGACAGAGAAAGTAGGTGGATAATTTTGCTGAGAGCTGATAGAGGCCATGGTTTAAATGAAAGGGCATCTATCAGACCACATTTAAAGAAGCGTAGGCATACTAAGTTCTGATATTTTTTAGATTTTAGATTTTTATGTATTCTGATACTTGCACATATACATTTTTTCTGGGTAACCTAGTTAATTCACATTGCAGTTTCGTTAAGGTTTTTAGCTCTATACTTCTAGATAATTTATTCTTCTATTTATTTATTAATTTATCTACTCTTGTACATATGCACTCATATTTTATATCTAGATATATATATATTTATTTATTTAGACACTACACTTATATACATTTTTTATATAGATGCAGATATACATTCATGTACTGACTTTATTATAACAAGTATCACTTTGTTTGATAATAGTTCCCTCGATCTGTATATGACTATTTTTTATTGTTAGTTATTATGTTTCTGATGGTATCTACCTTGCTTAGTTTATAAGTTGCCTCGCATTACTACTTGCATGTATTAAGGTTTTATCTAATATGACTATCACATGCATTTATGTATTAGGCTGCATATACCTTTATACTTGATAGTATGCTGCTTATAATATGTTTTTACATTCTTTATGGAATGAAGTTATTTTTAAATTTTTAATTTTCAATAGAATATGTATACACTATTGTCTATTTTAGATGTCAATGATATTATGTCTATATATTTAGTTTTTAAGTTTTGCTTTATGGCGCTTCTGCTTTAAAAGTTGGTTGATTAATTAACATGCAGATATTTAAAGCACATGGCTATTGTGCCTTTTGTTTGTGATCTGAAGAAGCTACTAGTTAGTGAAAGCGCTTATCGTGGTTCATCTGTGCAATAAACTGATTTATCTGTTTCAAAAGACCGGATTGCTTGGATTTTTTACACATTGGATGTTATTTCTCACACTGTCGACGCTTGCTTGAGTTATTTACCTATTTATTTATCTGTTTATAAGCAAGCGTGCTGTGGCAGTAACCAGCATTTTTATTTATATTCTTTAGCTATGTCAAGAATCTAAGTGTCAGTTCTCAGATCTGCTCAGAGTTAGTGCAGATAGGCACAAAATACACTGAACCAACCGATATAGCCAACATCCTGGCAGACAGATTCAGTGCAAACTTCACCTCCCTCTCACCCTCCTAAAGGGCCCATAACTATACTAGAAGAATGTAGTGCCCCTGAAATCACAGACACTCAGGTTAAAACAGCCCTCTCCAAAGCCAAAAACACAGCATCAATGGGACCGGACGGTGTCCCAGGCTGCATCCTACATGAGCTCAAAGATGAACTGATCCCTCACCTAAACACACTGTTTAAACTGAGCCTCTCCACAGGCTACATGCCCACAGAGTGGCACACAGTAATGGTTATTCTGCTCCACAAAGGTGGAACCACAACGGACCCCAGGAACTATTGCCTTATAAGCCTGACTAGCTTGGTCTGCAAAGCTATAGAGTGCATCATCATGGATCTCATTAACAGAGACACTGGGAACCACCAAACACTGGACCCTACCCAGTTCGGCTTTGTTAAGGGTAGATCATGCCTCCTAAACCTGATGGACTTCTTTGAGACAGTTACCAAGGCTATAGATGAGGGAAAGGTGGTCCACACAGCCTGCCTAAACCTCGCAAAGGCCTTCAACATCATTCCCCACTCAGGTATTATAGACCAGCTCACCAGCCTGAACATAAACCCTTACATCATGGGATGGGTTGCCAACTGGCTCACGGACAGAACCAACATGGTAAGAGTTGCGGGAGCTAGGTCTGACTCAAAACTAGTTACAAGTGGCATTTCCCAGGGCTCAGTCCTAGGACCCTTCCTGTTCGGCATATACTTCTCAGAGGTACAGGCAAGCACAGGAGGACTATGGCTGACCAAGTTCACAGATGACTGCAAACTAGGGGCTATAACTGACTCTCTGGCTGACACAGACATCCTCCAAAAGGGTCTCGGACAGATACCTGTTCTCAAAACCATGATCTCAAGCTAAATGCCAAAAAGTGCATAGTCATCCCCTTTGGAAAAAACAAAGTACCCACAAACTACCACATAGGTGGTAGCCCTCTAAATATGGAAGACGTAATAAGGGATTTGGGGACCCAAGTAGATAGTAACCTCTCCTTTGATAATCACATTACCAAAGTGGTTAGAAAATCCTTCTATGTGGCCCACCTAATCACAAAAGGGTTTGCATCCAGATCGAAAGAGGTCATTTGGCTCCTCTATGCATCATTCATCAGACCCATCATAGAGTACAATGCCTCATTTGGGATGTACCTTACAAGACACCTATAACAACTGGAAAGACCACAGACGTACCTCACCAAGGGGATCACTGGCCTCAAGCAGATGCCCTATTCAGCTCGACTGAAGAAACTCCAGCTGCACTCAGTTGCATTCCGCCTACTCAGAGGTGATCTCTGCCTGACATACAAGGCCATGTCCAACCCAGAATTGATGGACATGCTCCACGTAAAGAAAACCATATCCCCTCATGCTACACACTCCAGGGAAATAAACCTCTCCACAATAACAAATTGGACATGCTGGAGGGATAGATTTCTTTCCCAGAGACTTCCCATGCTCTGGAACAAGATTCCAATCTACATTAGGCAGAGCTCCTCAATAACCCTCTTCAAGAGAAACCTTGACCAGTGGATGGGAAACAGAAAGTTTACCCCAGGGAGCACTTCAATGGCTCTACTGGACAGATGCACAGGGAACTGATCTAAGGGGGTGGCAAAAGCCAACACATTCCGGCTAGGCTTATAAATGCCTTTGGGCAGATAGCCTAGTACTTACCTATGAACCTATGAACCTATGAATTGCATTGCCTCAAGATACCCATTTCAATCAGGTTGGATACAGAAATTGAAGGAGAGTGCAACTCCATTGTTCCTATTTATCAGATTTGGGGGCTGGAGGTTGTTTTTAATTGAGAAATAATTTGGTTGGATATAGAGATGTGGGGTTAGTGATGCTTGCATAGATAAGCATGTGAGGTGACTTCTTAAAAAGGGCAATTCATTCTTGGGCCAGAGAGAGACTATTATAGTTGTTACTGTGGAGCTTTTTTATCTGCTCAAAAAGGAATATTTAGTTATCTTAGGTTAGGTAGGAGATTACAGCAATTTCTGCTACAGAGCTGTCTTATCAATACTCAGCACAGCTGAACGAGGCCATAAATTCAGAGTACTGAATTATTTTTGATTCAAGCAAGGCTTCCTATATAAGAATCCTTGTGCGCATTACTCACTATCAACAAGATCTAAGGCAGTGGTGCACTGAGTTTATCTTAGTGCTGATTGTAGGATATGAACTAGGATACTAAACCAATTAAAAAGCTAGAAACTAGAGCCAATGGAGCTCTGTAACATTAATCTTGCAGCAAATCACAGCATTCTCACTACTTTAAGTCTGAACTATAAGTCTGAGATCTTAACTGGACTAGAATTTCAAGAAAGTGTTACTATGTCTGTGAGGGCATGGACATGTCAGCTGTATCCAAGAGAAGGTAAGGACAATAAAAAACAATGCAACAAGCAGAAAAGAAACATGGAGAGCAGTAACAATTGATAAGCTCCAACAAACAAAAGATAATGCTTCCCAAGTATACTGCAGATGAAAAATGGATGCAATGTAGCACAGGTCCTGCAGCAAAATTACAATACACCACTATTGCAAATCAGACTTACAAGACAAAGGCACCAGATCAAGAAGATTTATACAAGTACTAGTACTATTAGCTGGAAGTAGGTAAATAGTAGTAAATGTGAAATAAATGTTTACAAAGGCTTTATGGAGAACAGATCCTACAGTAAATCAGAATTTTTCACTAGTGTGACTTAAACTGCAAGACTCTGGCAGCAGTCCAGGTACAGTGTCCAAGTGCAGTTACAATAAGCAGTGAATAATTAAAAAGGCAGGAACTGTATAATAATTACTAATTAAAGCTGTTTGGAACACAGATCCTGCATCAGAAAGCAATGTTCTACCATTACAAATCAAACTACAACACTATGGTATCACACTATGCTGAAAACACAGACACATAACTTTTGTTAAAAACATAATAAAAATGCACAAAATGCAAAAATAAATGTATAGGTAAATGGGTGACTTTAAGTGCAACACAAATGTGCACTCCAAAGTTTTAAAACATTTTTTTCTTCCTGTTTGGTGAAAATGTGCTGCTTTGAATGACTGAAGTCTACCTCATTGAGCACAGCTCTTCCCTCAATGCTTCTGGGCTTCTACACTTTTCAAGCTGCTGATTCAAAGATGATGGTCAAGTGTTGTTTAGAGCAAATTGTAGCAGACAACAAGAGAGTAAAACAATTAAAAAATTCAAACAACAGAGATAATAATTCTTGCAGCATAGTGCTATCACTACTATGACTCTTAACCACAAGTCTGTGACCATAGCTGGGCTAGAATGTGAAGCAACTGTAGCTACTTCTGTTGGGAGCAAGGAAGCCATTAACAAGTCTGTGATGATGCCTGGACTAGAATTTCAAGCTACTGTAGCCATTTCTTTGGGTATGGGAAAACCAGTAGCAACTATAGCAATCCAGAAGGCAAGGATGGCAGAACCAATCTAAGAAACAGAAAAGAAATAGGGATAGAAGTAAAACTGTTTCAAAATAGTAAGTGCAGTCTATGTAAGCACTATCAGGCAGAACATAATGCTTCCCAAGTGTGCTGTAAATTAAACATGACTGTAATTTCGCACAGAATTTGCAGCAAAATCCCAAGATTAAGGCACCAGACCAGGCAGGTGTACACAAGTAAAATTACTTAGCTAGAAGGAGGTAAAAACAGTAATTTTGAAATAAATGTTTTATAAAGGTGATAAGGAGCATGGATCATGCAGAAAATCACAATACTCCCACTGCAAGATTATGGTACAAGAACAGTAGAGTTTCAAATTAAATTTGATTCTCTCTTCCCCACCCTCTTTATCACTACCCATGTTCTTCCATACATTTATTTTATTTATGTCTCTTCATTTCTGTTGCTATTATATGCAGCAGCAGCGTGCCCTGGATAGACAACACCAGCACAGCCTTTTCTCGTCCCACAGATGGCAGCATAAGAATCACCACCATCAGCAGAGGAATCCAACACAGAGAGGTCCCCGCCTGTCAGAATTGCCTCCACATCTCTAGCTTTATCTGCACTGACTGTGTGAGGTAGTCCTACAGCGCTGGGTGGTACAATTGTACAAACTAGAAGTGCGAGTAGATATGACAGATTTTCACCAATCAGTAATTAGTAGAGTTTTTGAGGAAGATACTAGAGAAGAAGTTTAATCTCCATTTCAGCTGTATAGAGATAGTGCTTTGACTGCCCGATGTCTCTTTCACTATGTGTTTCCCCTCCATCATTGTGTTACCCAACACCCTTTCAGTCATTTCTGTTTTCCCCGTGATCTACCCTCCACTCTTACCAGTCTCTTACTTCTGACTTCTTCCCCAATTTTCTCTTCTCAATAACAAAATAAAAAGGGCATTTGTCCTACAACAATACTCCCACCTATACCTTTCAACTTCACCAGCCTTTAATTAATGCAAATATGATTGGTTAAGGATTTTCATCATAAGCAGTAGGATTCAGAAAATTATTGATGAATTCAATTATTAAATCACTACAACAGTTGTTGTACTTCACTCATGATTATTGAGGTAATAAGTTGAGAGGTATGACTCCTCTTGCACCTCTAGTCTGATCATTCATTATTTGATCACCTTGTGTTTTATCTTTGCTTGCTTCCCATTTACATCTTTGTCCCAGACACAAATTTCTACCCTTTAATCTGGTTAAGAAATAGATAAACATAACATACACATTCCCAAAAAGGGCTTATATATTAAAATCATCTTTCTTTAGTCGTCTATTGCACAGTGGTTGGCAGAGAGCAAACATCTGCATCCACAAAGAGAAGTGATACTTCTCATTCTTTGGTAACAATGAAGAAAATTCCTCCAAGTATGATAAGATCTTGACAATAGTCATGCAAGTGAGCTGAACATAGTTACGTATCACCAAGCAATAGTGAAATCCAGTGAAGTTAATCCTTTCCTGTGAAGGCCTCTATGACTACAATTAATTGTGATGTGATGACTCCATTCTCAGTTCACTAGTTCGATGGCTCCAATCCCCTATTTGTAGGATGCTGTTTTATAGTGTTAGATTCGCATCAGATAACTGTATTCCATTCCTGTGCATTTTATTTTTATATCTTACGCTGAATGTGTCAGAGATATACCTGACTAATGCTCTGATTCTAGGGATCTGAGTAACACAAGCATGTCTTCAGATCTATTCAGTTGTATGTCATTTTCATTGCTATCCTATCTGTTTTTCTCAATACATGTTTTACCAAGAACTTCTGTATATATTCCATAGCATACTCTGCTAATGCTTTATTTTCAGATCTCATAGCTTAAACATCTGTTGGGAGAAAGCAAATTGATAGTGAATTTTAACCAGAGAGAAATTATACTTTCCATCCCAGGGCAAAAAATAAAGCATGGAAACACATGAAGATCTTGCCATCCATTTCCCATCTAAGCTAAGCACGGGTGTGTCAGCAGTTAAATTTACAATACAGCTAAATGAATGTCTGTATTCTAACTGTTTTAATGGCACAGTGTCTCATTAAAATGATATACCAATGTAGTGGGTGATGATTTGGACTCCTATGTTCAGTATATGGATTTGTACACTGATGACTGTCCACTCTGCAAATGTGCTACATATACCCAATATGTGTTTTTTATTGACTCATTACAGTCTGACAGCTTCAGTGACTGTTCTTGCTAATGCACTGCTTTGCAAAATATGACTGCAAAAGTCCAATCACTTAACTATGTTGTTTTTTTTGTTTTTGCTGTCATCCTGCCAGTGCATTACATTTCCCAGGTGTGTGTGTGTGTGTGTGTTTGTGTGTGTGTGTGTGTGTGTGTGTGTGTGTGTGTGTGTGTGTGTGTGTGTGTGTGTGTGTGTGTGTGTGTGTGTGTGTGTGTGTGTGTGTGTGTGTGTGTGTGTGATGACCCCTTTTAGCTTGACTGCATCAGTGGCTCCTCTTTCTAATGCATTGCTTTGTTTCATATGTCTGCGGTCATATGCTGAGAGCAAAGTCGGTGACCTTATACGACCACAGAGAAATGGCAATATTTTGTTGTATTGAAAAAATGGAGATAAATCCTTTGAACATTCTCTGATGCAACAGAATTGATCATTGATGTATGCCATCAAACATACTGAAATCAGGCAAAATTTATAGATGCACTAAAACAGATTCAATGGCTCATTCTATTCATGAAGTGATGTCTACATTGTCAATGCACTACAAAGATGGTGTTGATCCTCTGTTTGTTGTATATTTTTTACAATAAGCAGGTTTCAATCATTGGCATTGTTCTAACATACTCCTGAAATGTGCTTTTTCAGAAACCTTTCTTATGAGTGCTTCTGAGTTATGTACTGCTCTGGAGAAATCAGTAGTAAAGGGAGAGGTTCAATCCCAATCAATTACCTGTCACTTTTCTTGCTACCATGTGTTCCATTACCCTGAAATAAATTTTCCTATCATCAATGTATAAATTAGGGTCTATATCAGAAGATTAAAGTTTTAAAACTTTGAATCTGATATGGTCGACACTATATGATTGAAGTTTTGAAATTTCGAGTCTTTTAACGGAGATCTCCATACAGCACCGTAAGGGAAGATTGGATTTTCTGCACTGTAGTGCACTCTTGGAGTTGGTATATTTAAGTATATTTATATTAAAGCCCCCCTGCTTAGAGCATTTAAATGGTTTGTTTTTGTAGGTTGTTGAGTTTTATTACATTTTCGACATTTCAGAACTTTGATTATATGGTGTCGACCATATCAGATTCGAAGTTTTGAAACTTTGATCATGTAATATAGACCCTATAAATTATACCATGCTGTATGGCATTTTTAACCTAATTTATGTGCGTATTTGTTTGTCATTGCTGAGCTAGGATGTTGAGAGATACAGGGCCCTATCCCACCTCCATCCTGCCCAATTTGTATTTGCTCACCTTGTGTTGTTCCCGCTGCTTGCTTCCCCTTTTCATCTCTGTCCTGTACTCTCATTTCCAAAATATAACATGGTCATAACATAGACACCACACATATGCCCACAAAGGGCTTATAAAAATACATAGTTGTGCATTGTTCTACTATAAGACAGTGAAACAGAAACGGAACGGTAGTTTGAATATGATTTTTATTCAAACTAGAATCCTTAAGTTTCATGAGATGGAATTTGTTTACTGGTAGTTTAGTTATCTTTAGTATTGTTAACTCTCTGTTCTTTTTCATCAGTCTCAATTAAAGTAAGCTTTCAGACAACAGTTTTCATTTTGTGTTTATATGGTCATTATATTAAGGACTCAGATTATTATTGAGACCATGGAAAAGCAATTAATAATTCTCAATATATTTGTCATTGATATGCCTTCTTTAAAATGTGTTTCTTTACATATAAGTGGTCTTAGCTGGGGTGATAGTAGAGAGGTAGTTTCATCAAATATTTAAATGCCTTTAAAACAGAAGTGGCTTTTTTTACAAAAAAATAATTTATTGCTACATATTAGTAGACTGAATACCAAGAAATATATGGTAGTTGCAAGTTCTAGCTTTAAAGAAAAGAAAAAGTGAGCAATGATCTTATGAAGAAACTTTATTATAATGTCATGGGTTATTGACTAGTACACAGTTGACAGAGATATGATGAATATTGTCATTATTTAATATCAGAAAACAATCTTAACTTATCAAATATGTAGTGAGTTATGATAGTTATGACAGTTGTAACTAAATTCTCTGGAAGCACCTGTAAATTTTAACTTTGAAGACAAATGGAAGTATAATAATGCTGGGAGACTTTAACTGTATACTTAAAGAAAATGACACTAGTGCAATTAGCAAACCTAAAATTGCATTATCAACTTAGGTTTTACTGGGTGTACTTAATCTCATAGATATCAGTAACATTTCTGAATTACATTTGTTCTTTTACACTTGTTAGTCTATTAGATTTGTTATGTAGTCAAGAAAGGGTAGGGTATATATTCAAAACTTAAAAATAATTACATGATTAGTAAGGACATGATGAAGAAAGATGGCTTTTTGTCATAAGAACGTTAAAATATTTTCAGTGCTGGTTTAGAAACTTTTACTTCAGTAATGATGGTGAAGTTCCTGATACCATACAATGGAACTTGATAGCATATTTATGTAGCAAAGTCTTTACTTGATGTAAAAACAAGGAAAACAGTGTAATGAAGAATTATTGGAACTACAAGAAATGGTATACAAAATAAAGTCAAAATTCAAAAAGGAAATAAGGCATATTATCAACAATGAAAAAAATAATCTTGAGTTCCAGAATATTTTTCATTAATTAAAAATGAAAATGATGATAAACATGTATCATTATTGAATGTTGGTTTCATTTGTTGTCAATATTCTTCAAAAACTCAGTTATTTGCTGATGATAAACTGTTAACTATCGTTGCTATTGATTCTTTGCAATAAATGTAAACACTAACATATTTTGAACCAATATCAGGTCTAAAATTCAATCAGAATAAAATAACACTTTATTAATTAAGAAAGTTTTAAATTATTTGATGGAAGCTCATAGTGAAATTAAACACATATATTGTTACCATAAATATGTTCTATTTATGCTTTATTTGCCTACGCCTGTTTTCAGTAATATCATAGAATGTATGGTATGGATGCTCATAATCGCCAGTAGAAAAAAAAGGGTGTGGGATTCAATAAAGCGTACAAACTGGCTTTCACTGTGTCTGTGGTGCAGCTCAATGCACAGATTGCTGCTGAAAAATTTGAGTTAAGTAAGCATTGTGCAGAGGAGCGCACCCCTGCAAACATCAGTTAAACACTGTGGCATGCTAATTGGCTGCATAAAAATTGATAGAAGTACAGGTTTGCAAAATGCAGCTTTGCTGCCCCACCCCCAGATGAACAGTACACATTGTATGTAATGCAGATCATACCTCTCAACCTCTTAGGTGAAGACATCTGAAGAAAGCCATAAATAATGGGAGGCAAAGGGCCAAAAACAGGGACACTTTTAAAATATTGCTCTTACAAACTTAGAACATTGTCAGAACTACAGGTTTGCAAAATGCAGCTTTCCTGACTTGCCCCTAAATGAATAGTTTGCAGCATAAGTAATGCAAACCATACCTCTCAACCTCTTAGGTCACGACATCTGAACAAAGCCATAAATAATGGGGGACAAAGGTCCAGCAATAAGGACACTTTTTAAATTTTGATCTTACAAACTTAGAAAATTGACAAAACAACAGGTTTGCAGTAGCAGCAGTTAACAACTTTATATACTTCCTGACCTCTCATACTTCTCAGCCTCTTATTACAAGAAATCTGGGTTGTTCTTATTATTTATTTATTTAGTTTATTTATTTTATTTGTCTTTTGTTAACCGGGTTACTCCAACTGGGCAGGTGGCCCTTTTTCAGTAGAGACCTGAGGAGAAAAGCTCCAAACCAACACAAAATAACAATAACACAGTTACATTGCAAGTAATATGAATATGAATACATAACTACATACATTCATGCCATAATGTAAATTAACAAAGGATAAAATTCAGCAAAAAGAACAGCTGAAAAATACTAGAGTTCGAAACATGTAGTAAAATGTGGATTTACAATATGGCATCAGAAAAAAATAAGGCCCAAAAACATCTTTAATGACTTTACCAAGTTGGTAGAGAGGAAGAAATAATAAATTGCAGGGTTAAAAAAGAGGGGTGGGAGGAATGTTTAGGAGAGTCAAGAGAGTGAAAGAATCAGTTATGAAAAGAGAGAGGGGGGAGTGGGAAGCATAGTAGCTGAGGAAGAGAAAAGATGAGATTTAACTATAGTATTGGTCAGCAGCATAGCTAAGGTACCACATGCTAGTTATTATAAAGTTATATTAAAGTAAAGTGATGAGATTGTCATAGTCTAATGACTGGGGTAGTAAATGTTAGGTAGGGTGGTGACAGGTGCAGGAGGGAGAGTTAGCAAGGTAGTTTTTTTTTTTTAATTCTCTTTTGAAATGGATCAAAGATTGGATAGAATGTATATTAGTTGGTTGCTTGTTCCAAGTTTGAGATACGGAGCATTTATAAAGTAATCTGCCTATTGTTTTGTTAGGCCTGTAGATGTGAAGTAGCAGTTGGTCAGTGCTTCTGAGTGATTGTGAAGGTTTGTATAGGGATAGGATGGTGGACAGGGAGGGACAGTCTGCAGATTTGTAAAGTAGAGAATGTGTCATTTGTAGATGAGAAAGTTGGAGTAGTTGAGGGAATTCAAGCCACTGTAGTTGTTTAAGGGCAACACAGTGATGGGGTTTGTAAGGGAAGTTACAGGCAAATCTGGCTATCTGTTTGTAAATTTTGTTAAATGATTTGCTTGGAAGTAGGTAAATATAGGGGAAGAGTAGTGTAGGCAGCGGAGGAGGTAGGCTTGAGAAAGTGGAGTCCTTGAGTTGATGGATAAGAATTTTTTGTTTCTATACCGTAACCTGAGTTTTTGATTGATCTTTTTGATGGATTGTTGGAAATGATGGGCAAATTTCAGTTGATCGTCAATTGTAATTTCTAGACATTTGGTATGGGAGTCAGTATGAATGATGGTGTTCTCTAAGGAAGAGAGACTGTAGGAAGTTTTAAGGTTGGATAGAGATTTTGGAAGGAAAAGAAGAAGCGTAGTTTTCTTTGGGTTAAGGATGAGTTAGTTTCTGATTAATCAGTGTTCAATGATGTTAAAAAAAGGCTGTGTGAGGGAGTGAAGTTCAATTGGGTTATCAGAGAGGGTAATTAGAGTAGAATTGTCAGCGTATTGGATCACAGATGAGGTGCAGCAGGTGGTGCATAGATTGTTAGTAAAAATATTAATGAGAAGGGGGTCTAAAATGGATCCCTGGGGGACACCTGTTTGGATAGGTAAGAAAGGAGAGCAGGAGGTCTGTCATCTAACAGACTGCAGTCTCTTGTTAAGATAACTAGAGAACCAGAGAGTAGTGGATGTGGAGAGGTTGAGTTCAGTTAGTTTAGGAGTTTAGTGTGGGAGATGGTGTCAAATGCTTTGGAGAGGTCAAGCAATAGACATGACACCAGTGTATTGTTCTCTCTTGCCGCTGCTGCACTCTGGGTGAACAATAAATGGGATGTGGATGTGTTGTGATGGGGCTTAAATCTGTGTTGAGAGGGATTGAAGAGGTTTTCCTGAAGTAGATATTTAGGAAGCTGTCTATAACTGCATTTCTCTAGAATTTTTGAAAGATAGGAGAGGATGGCTATAAGTCGGAAATTGGAAGGGTTGGTGGAGTCGCTTTGTGAAGTGGAATTGTATAAAAAGATTTCCAAATTTCAGGGACTGAGGATTCTTGGATAGAATGCTTGATAAGGATAGAGATGGGATATGCTATAAAACTGGCTGCAAGTTTGAGAAATTGGGGTGTGGGTTAGGTTGACAAAGGAAGGAGACCATGGTTTACGTTTCTGCAAAAGGAATTTTATATAGGCAGTGGAAACAGGTTTCAGGGAGAAGGCTGCGTCGAGGCAGGTGGTCTAGGGGGTGGGGGTTGTGATTGGTTATTGTTGGGGGGTTAGTTTGTGGATAGAGTCTATGAAGTAATTGTTTAGTATAGTGGCAGTTTCAAGAAGTGTTTTATTGGGGAAGGGGTTGGAGGTAGAAATTTTCCCTGGATGGAGAATATTGTTCATGGTGGACCAACATTTTTTGGGTTTGAAGTGTGGGTAGATTGAGCTTCTTGACATTTTTTTCTTGTCACAGATAATACGTTTTTTTAGTAAGGTTTCTTAGTTATTTGAATTTAAGGAGAAGAAGATTTTTACTTTTGAAGTTTCATAGTGAAAAGGGTATCTTTAGAGAGCCAGGATGTGGGATTAGATTTGATCCTAATTTTCCTGATGGCTATTAGGGCATTTAGTATGCTTAGGAAAATATTGCTAAACCTGAAGAATAGCATAATTTAGAGGAAGGCTATACAGGTGAGACCAATTGACAACGGAGAGTTGGTTGTTGAAAGTTTCTGCACTGAAGTTCAACAGGTTGGCCAGTCTCTATAAAGTGGGGGGGGGTAGGGTTTGAGAATGTAGTCTTAGCATGGAGATAGGGAGGTGATCACTTAAGGAGTCTGGCAAAGTTGTGAAATTATGATACTGATTAGGGTTGGAAGTTAAGATCCAATCAAGAATGGACCAGGAGTTTTTATGGATGCAGATGGGAGTAGAAATAAGTTGACTTGAAACCAAAAAGGTTAATACTAAGGCTAGGGGAGTGGAGGGAGAGCTTATTCCAATCAATATTAATATCACCTTATATGGTTGTCTCATATAATAGATGTTGGGAGATCCAGAATAAAATAAATTCAAGAACTGGAATATTGTTACCAGGAGGTATATAGATAGATGCTGTGGCAATTTTTTTTGTGTGTGTGGGTTAAGGTGACAGTTGAGAAAAATAAGTTATGCAGCAGATAAGTCATGAATCGGTAGGGAGAGGGGGGAGGGTAAGCTGTTCTGAGTACATGATAGCAACCCCCCCTTTTGGAAAGTCTATCATGCTGGAAAGTGTTATAGCTGGGGGAAGTAGAAATTCTGAGTTTGTGATATGAGGTTTGAGCCTGGTTTCTGAGAGAGTTAATGTGAGGAGAGTGGTGGACAGCCCAATTCTGTAATTCTATTATTTTGTTTGGGAGAATTTGTAGGTTTATGGAGTTGATAGACAGGTGGTTAGTTGGAGAGGTGAAGAGTTTGTGTCCAATAGGCGAGGGGGAGGTGGGACTGTTGGAGGAAGGGGATGGACCAGGATTGGGGTGGTTGTCAATATCTGGTAGGAGTGTTATAGGAAGTAAATTAGGTTTAGGGAAATAAAAGTAGTAGATAGTGGGTTTGAACCTATGTTTAGGGGAAGAGAGAGAGAAAGATTGAAATGTTTTAGTTGGTGAAACTTAATATAGGAGGTATTATAGAGAGAGGGAGATAGGTAAGTGCAGGGCTATATTGTGGGGAGATGTTGCTATGGTAAGAGTGCGTGATTGTGGAGGGTACAGTAGGTTAGTGTGATAAGATGATAACCCAGAGAGGAGTAACAGAATGGGAGTTAAGAGGAAATACACTAGCATGCTGTTATTTTATGTGGGTATATTATTGAAATGAGGAGAGTGGAGTTATTGACTGTATGTAGATTTTGTAAGAAAGTTAAGAAGGTATAAGTTGGAGCAATAGAAAGAGGAGGCTGAAAAAAAGAGTAAGTGATGAAAATCAGGGTTGACCAGTGATGGAGAGAGGAAAATGTGTTTGTGCTATAAAGCTAAAAGGAAGTGTGAGTATTGTGAGGTAGGGACTGGAGATCAAAGTAGGGGAGAGATCAGTGATCATGGCAGGGATGTATAATTACTGGATAATTAGAGTGAGGAAGAGGACCCTTACAGGAAAGTTAGAGTACAAATTTAAAGTATTCAGGGGTGGGTGGGAATGGGGTAGGGTAATGGAGCAGACTAAGCTGAACGTAGCAAGGGCGAATGAAGCAGGATACACCTGGATGGAGCTGTTCACTAAAAAAACAATCTGTGGTTGCAATGCAGGCCAGAAAGGAGTAGCTTTAGAGTTTGGAAAAGAAAATAAAGAGAGATAAGGCAGAGGATAAATATAGGGAAATCCTGAGCATGAAAAACTTAAGAGCAGAAGACTGTAGGGGCAAGGTATTGGGTTAGATGAAATAGCTTCCAGAAAGCTGAGACAAGCTACACACTGAAAGGACAGGAATAATGTTTCAGGTAAGTATGAGACAAGACAGAGTGAGTGGAATGTAATGAGGAGCAGATATGCTTTGAAAGAGATAGGTGAACAAGAAGATAGCTAAGGCACAACAGCTTACATTGAGATGTCGGTTAGGCAAGCAGAGTATTGTAGCATGGGGTGTATAACATAGAGAAAGAGGGTGGGGTAGGGAGGGAGATATCTGGGAGTTCCAGTGGAGTGCTAGTACCTTTTTTATTGTATTTTATTTGTTTGTTTTTATTTAAGCTGCTCACAAAATAAAATCTGTGGTTGCAATGCAGGCCATACATGGGTGGCTTTAGAGTTTGGAAAAGAAGATGAAGAGAGATAAGTAAGAGGAAAAATATAGAGAAGTCCCGAGCACAAAAAAATTAAGGGGAGAAGACTGTAGTGGTGAGATAGTGGGTTAGGCAAAATAGCATCCAGAAAGCTGAGAACAGCTACACACAGAAAGGATGGTGGAAAGGTTTCAGGTAAGATGGAGAAAAGACAGAGTGAGTGGAATGTATTGAGGAACAGATAGGCTGTGAAAGAGACAGGTGAACAAGAAGACAGGTAGGGCGCAACAACTTACCTTGAGGTTTCTGATAGGCAAGCAGAGGATTTTAGCATTGGGTGTATGACAGAGATAGAGAGGGAGCATTGGGTGGGAGATATCTGGGAGTTCTGTGCTAGGACCGTTTTTATTGTATTTTGTTTATTTTTTTTTTTTAACAAATATTATACAGTTTGTATCAGGAGATTAACATACATTGAACTTTAGTGACTGGTTGGCTGGTGAGCTTCAGGTATCCAGATGTTGAGAGAAGTTCTTGGAGTGTAGGTCATGATGGAGTTAGCTAGGTTGCATTTTTAAGAACACTAGGCAGTAAAGTAGGTGGTTGACAAGGTGGTAAGAAAGAACTTGTACCTAGTAAAAAATATAAATATAAAAAAGGGAAGAAGGTGAGGTTTTGTAAGAGAAAAGAGGCTGGAGAGTTTTGGATGATAGTCAGAGATTAGGACAGCAGTGAGGGTAGTGTGGCAGAGTAGGTTAGAGGTAGGACAAAGACAAAGAAAGTACTTAGTGGAAGCCACAGTCAGAGGAAAAAAGGTAACAGGGTAGCATTATAAAGAAATGTACAAGCTAAATAACAGCTAGTAAAAAGTGAGTCATGATCTTATCAGCACTATGAATATTTATAGCTATAAACTGTAGTTCACAAACAAATGCAATTGAGGTTTCAATAAACAAAAGCAATCTTCAATATGCAGTACTGCCAAATGGCAAGACCAGCCCTGAGGCACTTACCTTAGAAATTTGCTAGAATAATGGGATTTATGTTAGCATGCATTATTTGAAGGCTATGAAGTCTGAAACTCAAGTACATGTCATTATTTAGTGACATTATCATCCCAGTGATTTATCGAACATATATTTATGAAGAACAGACCAAAAATATGAGGCAAAAACTGGACATTCTGCAAAAATCTGTACAGTTGAGAAATATGCTAGATCAAGGTATCTGGATAAGCTTAAAATAAACAGGAGACAAAGGCTCAAAATAGAATTTTTGTTTTTAAATGTAATACCCTCCATTCTCTGTTCAACATTCAGTTTCCCTAGTTGCATTTTGTTTATTTTCAGGGCTATTAGCACAGTGAATATGAAAATGAGGTCAGAATTCATTAGAATTGCTGAATCCCAAAAAGGTGGATCTGTGTAGGGAAGTCCACATTGTGTAGGCACCCCCTCAGTGTTTGTGTTTATGGGATGGCAACTGTGATTGCTTACATCATCAGATGGGTATGTCAGGTTACACTTACAAAGTGTTACATGTAGGTTTGGCAAGGTTGGAAATGCAAGTAAGCAGTGCACAATTCACAGATTTTCTTTCAATAACATCCAACCTCCTCTTTGTTTGGAAATTGTGTTTTCTTGGTCAGGTTTTTAGTATTATTTAATACAAAAGAAAAGAAAAAGAAAAAGGGAGAAATAGTTGAAATGAGAAAAAACACTATGGCATACACAGCAAAAAAATGTTAGTACACATGCGATATGTCTACATAGGTCTGGATTTCAACTCTCACTCCAATGTACCTTCAGAAAACAGGATGGGTTCCCTATCCCTCTGTGACACCCATGCCCTGGGCCAGCAATCAAGGAGCCTCAATCTTCACCACTAACACCAGGGAGGTTGTCTCCTAGAAGAGGAAAGGATAACTAATACACACAGTAAAGTACAATTTCCCCTAAGTGCACACAGAGATCACAGTCAGTCTGTGGCTGGTTGCTCTCTTGCTCACCAGGTCTCCAATAAGGCTCACCACTGGCACAGCTATAGGGTTCAGGTCAGCCTAGCTGGGCAAGCTAAAACCTCCAGTACCCTCTCTGTCTAACCAGTGCTTCATGCCCCTGCTCCAGTAGCTGACACGCCACACACACACTTTGAGAAGAGGTTATACAACCACACAGACCCTCCTGGGAAAAGGCTGGCACAGGTTCTCCAGCTGTGCAACTATTACCCAGACCATATGGTAGTAATTCCTGCCACCACCACCAGAGGTCACCCTGTCACTGGTTAGATCAGACCATAAACTAATCACTCTGGATGTCCACACCACACCACCACCCCCAACCAAGGAAACCACAGTGAAAAACGTTTCTATAGCAAACTTCACCTTACTTAAGACAGAGGTGGCAAGTTTCTCAGCCCCCACGCTAAAGGATAACAGTGTCCAAGACACAGGAACCTTTACAAATGCACTCTATGAGCACCTACAATGATGTATGGATCGTGCCATCCCTAGCAAAACCAAGACTCACTCCCCTAAAAGAAGGAAACCAGTCTGGCAGACCCCTGCCATAAACAGGCTATAGAATACAAGGAGGAAACTAGTTCAGAAAAAAAGCAAATCCCAAGAAAGAAAGACATCCCTGATCAGTATCAGTAAGAAACTAAGGTCCCTCATAAAATCATCCAAGGCTAACTTCGAAAGAAAAATAGCCAAGGATTCAAAAGATAACCACAAAGCCTTCTTTAGCTATGTCAAGAATCTAAGTGGCAACTCACAGATATGCTCTGAGCTAGAGCAAAATAGCACAAAATATACTGAACCTACTAATATTGCCAACATCCTGGCAGATAGATTCAGTGCAAACTTCACCCCCTCTCACCCCCAAAAGGGCGCACAACAATACTGGAAAAGTGTAGTGTCCCAGAATTCACAGATGCACAGGTGAAAACAGTCCTTTCAAAAGCCAAAAGCACAGCATCAATGGGGCCAGATTGTGTCCCAGGCTGCGTCTTGCATGAACTACAGAACTAACTACCCCCCCCAAAGACACTGTTCAACCTCAGCCTCTCCACAGGCTACATGCCCATAGAATGGTGCACAGCAATGGTTATTCTGCTCCACAAAGGAGAGGCCACAACTGACCTTGGTAACTATCGGCCCATAAGCCTAACTAGCCTGGTCTGAAGGCTATGGAGTGCATCATCATGGAACTCATTAACAAAGATATTGGGAACTTCCAAACACTTGACCTGACCCAGTTCGGCTTTGTTAAGGGCAGATCACGCCTACTAAACCTGGTTGACTTCTTCGAGACAGTCAACAAGGCCATAGATGAGGGGAAGGTGGTTCACACAGCCTACCTTGACCTCGCCAAGGCTTTTGACACCATTCCCCACTCGGGAATTATAGAAAAACTCACCAGCCTGAACATAAACCCCTACGTCACAAGATGGGTTGCCAACTGGCTTACAGGCAGAACTCACATAGTAAGAATAGTGGACTCTAGGTCCGACTCTAAACCAGTCACAAGTGGGGTCCCACAAGGCTCAGTCCTGGGACCTCTACTGTTCAGCATATACTTCTCAGAAGTGCAGGCAAACACAGGAGGACTATGGCTAACCAAGTTCGCCAATGACTGCAAACTGGGAGCCATAATTGACTCTCCAGCTGACATGGACATTCTCCAAAGGGCCTTACTGAGACAGACACCTGGTGTCAGTCATGGTCTCAAGCTAAATGCCAAAAAATGCATAGTCATCCCATTTGGGAAAAGCAAAACACCCATGAATTACCACATAGGTGGCAGCCCCCTTAATACAGAAGAGGTAATAAGAGATCTGGGGACCAAGGTAGATAGTAATCTTTTCTTTGACAATCATATTGCCAAAGTAGTTAGGAAATCCTTCTATGTAGCCCATCTAATTATTAAAGGGTTCACATCTAGAAATAAAGAGGTTATAGTGCCCCTTTACTCGTCACTCATCAGACCCATCTTAGATTACAATGCCCCATTTGGGATATACCTCACAAGACACTTCCAACAGCTGGAAAGACCACAAAAGTACCTCACCAAGAGGATTACTGGTCTCAAATATATGTCCTATGCAGCCCGACTGGAAAAACTCTGGCTGTAGTCAGTGGCATATCGCTTACTCATAAGTGATCTCTGCCTGACTTACAAAGCCATGTCCAACTCAGAATAGTTGGACATGTTCCTCCTAAAGAAATCCAAGTCAATGCGAGCCACTCGCTCTAGTGAGCTAAACCTCACCACAACAATAAATAGAACATGCTGGAGGGATAGATTCCTGCCACAGAGACTCCCCATGCTTTGGAACAAAATTCCTAACTACATTAGACAGAACTCCTCACTAATACTCTTCAAGAGAAACCTTGACAAGTGGATGGGTAGCAGTAAATACACCCCTGGGATCACTTCATTGGCTCTTCTTGACAGAGGCTCAGTTAATTAATCAATGGGGCGGTGAAAGCTGACACACTCTGGCTAGGCTTATAAATGCCCTCAGGCAGATAGCCCAGTACCTACTTATGAACCTATGAACTTATGAAAAACCTGTGGATTCCTGGGAAACCTCTCCGTAAGCAAACAACAGATGGGGCAAATATTTGTCCCACTCCCTCTTAAACTGATCTGCAAATGCCCGTAGCATTGACTTGATTGTAGAGTTTAACCTCTCAACAAGACCATTATTCTGGGGATGGTAGGGGGTGGTCTTCATGTGCTTCACCCCACAGGACTTCCACAGACAAGCCAGCAGGTCTGATATAAAATTGGCACCTCTGTCAGACTGTATTTCCTTTGGAACCCTACCCTACTGAAAATTTCTAGCAAAGCATTTGCCACCTTCCCGGCCTCAATGGAGGACAAAGCCTCTGCCTCAGGGTATCGTGTAGCATAATCTACAATCACTAGGATATACTTTTTCCCTGTGGAACTTGGTGTACACAGAGGACCCACAATATCCATAGCTACCCTCTGAAATGGCTCCTCAATCACAGGCAAAGGCATCAAAGGAGCTCTCACCTTGTCTCCTGCCTTACCTACCTATTGGCACTGCTCACAGGTCCTGCAGTACCCTGTTACATCTCTGGAAATTCAGGCCAATAGAAGTTTTGCATAATATGCCTCTTTGTACGTTTTATGCCCATATGACCTGCAAAGGGAATATCATGGGCTATGGCTAGAAGTGCCAGACAGTAAGCTGTAGGCAATACCAACTGCTGTACTCTCTCACCTTCTAGCCCTCCCTCAGGGGTCCACTCTATGTACTGTAATCCTTTGTTCCAGTATACAGATTCCCCCTTCTTTGAAAATCAGGTGCCTCCCTAGCTACCTGCCTCAGGCCTTGCAATTCAGGGTTTGAGAGCTGAGCCTGTCTCACCTCTCTCCTTGTAACCCTTCCCAGCTCCCCTTCCACAGGAAGTCTGGCATCCTCTGACAGCGGTGCCTCACTGTCAGCCTGGGTACTACTACTCACCTCTACCTTTGCAGTTACTCTGTCCAAGGGACCATCAGTACCCACAAGCAGCGTTGGCTCCCCTTCAGTCTCACTACTACAGAGCAGCTCCTTCCCTGAAGTAACCACCTCTGCAGTCCTTGCTGCAAATGTGCAGCCTGTCTGGGTCTCCACAGGCTACCAGAATTACATGCTTGCCTCCAAGTCTGACTGCATGTAACTGCACAAGCTCGGGGTACTGCACTATCAAAATCATTCCCTATCAGGACATCTGCAGGTATATCCTCAAACACACCTACTTGTTGGCTTTCTTTTCCACCACCCCAGTCAAGGTGAACCCTAGCCAAAGGTATTTAGAATGGGTTCCCTCCTAAAGCCCTGACTGGAGTAGACTGTCCAGGCATGTAGAGCTCTTCTGTAACCATTGCAAGCTTTACAATGGTTATTTCAGAAGCTGTGTCTCTCTTAGCAATGACCTCTTTGCCATTCACTACAATAGGATATAACCTCTGGTGGTAGTTTGGTACCCTTGTTGTCCCAAGACAACCTACTATTGGCATTTTGTCTTTCCCACTTACTGGCTCTTTCACCTTTTTTTCCCCACCTTGTCTCCGTGGACACCTGTATGTCATATGGCCCCACTGGTTGTATTCAAAACATTTAACCCTAGTTCCCAGATGTATACTTGGATGAGTGGCTTCCCCTGCTACTGGTGGATTCTGCTGGGGCAGTCTGTGCTGCCCTCCATGGGTTCCTTTAGTCCCATGAGAAGTAATAGGGTTCGCTTTCCTGTGCAGGGCTGCCCTGCTTGCTAGGTATAGGTCTCCCTTCTTCCCCAACTCCTGTGAAGTAGCACACTGTCCGTCAGCTAACCAGATCCTCATGTCCTCAGGCAAAGTACTAAGGGCTTGTTCCCTTTCCAAAAGGTCTGCCAGCCCTTCAAAAGTGGTGACCTGACATCCACTCACACAACTATGAAAATAAGTGCTCAGTTCAGCAACATATTCACATACGTTTTCCTATACATTTCAGGTGTTAGCTTAAAATATTCCATCAAGTGTCTTTTTACAGCAGTATAATCAAAACAGTCAGTGTCATGCATTTTTGCTAAAGAAGTTACAGCTTTACCATGGAGTATGGGGGTCAGGAACTGTACCCAGAGCCCTTGGTCAGCTTCATACTGTTTACATACCAGCTGAAACATATGAATAAAGCTATCAAAATTGCCCCCCACTTTAAACTGTGGAAGAAATGTACTGACCTTTTGTGCTTCTGGGGTCCAGTTACTCCCTTCCCCATTACCTCCATGACTCTGGCGCAGTCAGCATTTCCCACTCAAGCCTCCTCTGCCATTCATTTTCCTCAGCTTGTAGACTCCTCATTTTCTCAGCTGCTTCTAGTTCCATACGCCTAGCCTCTAACTCAAGTCTCTTTAGCTCCAGCTGGATTTTTAAGTCCACTGCA
This sequence comes from Protopterus annectens, assembly GCF_019279795.1. Lineage (NCBI taxonomy): Eukaryota > Metazoa > Chordata > Ceratodontiformes > Protopteridae > Protopterus > Protopterus annectens. Next base: position 1,951,446,949 of record NC_056735.1, read on the forward strand.
GAAAGGTTGAGCTGTCCATTCTCTGAGGATATTGTAGCTCCACTGTCAGTCTGATTGTCCTCCAGGCTGCTGTTTTCTGATGCAGCTGTAACCAAGGCTGCAATCATGTATGCCTTAGTCAGGTTTCCATGCACCAGTCCCCTAGCCTGGCACATCACCTCCAGCTGGCTCCTTGTCAGCTTTCCATACTCCTCTGCTGACATGCTGCCTGCTCACCCTGACTAACAATAAGCTAACAAAAGAAATAAAATAATTGTGATCTGAACTCAGAGTATACACTGTGTGGCTGTTTTAGAGTACAAAACACTTTTAGAGACCACTATACATAAGCTACAGGAATTCACTCTATCCATACCACTACAAACCAATTAGTGTTTGCCAACTAATCTATATGTGAATTGGATCCCACAAAAGCAAACCAATATGTGATAGGATATCCCAACCACTGCCACCAGTATGTGATGCCTGTGCCCTGGCCCAGCAATCAAGGAGCTTCAATCCTCACCACTGACACCAGTGAGGGTGACTCCTTGAAGAAGAAAGGATAACTAATACACACAGTAAAGTACAATTTCCCTTAAGTGCACACAGAGATCACAGTGAGTTTGGGACTGGTTGCTCCCTTGCTCACTAGGTCTCCAATAAGACTACCCACTGGCACAGCTATAGGGTCCAGGTCTCAGCCTAGCTGGGCAAGCTAAAACCTCCAGTACCATCTCTGTCCAACCAGTGCTTTGTGTCCCTGCCCCAGTAGCTGACACACCACACACACACTTTGAGAAGAGGTTATACAACCACACAGACCCTCCTGGGAAAAGGCTGGAACAGGTTCTCCAGCTGTGCCCCTATTACCTAGACCATATGGTAGTAATTCCTGCCACCACCCAGCTAATAATTATCAGCTACTAAAAGGTAGCCTTCAAAGGGTGTCCAATTATTACTGTGCAATATTATAATCCAATGGTAGTATGACTAATCAGTCAAGGCTTAATTTGGAGTGACTTTGACAGTAAAACCTGTAAATATGTAATGCACTTTAGAGGTTAAATTATCTCTACATAAACCAGCCACAAGTAAAGGTTTTAAAATATTTAATAATAAATAATTAAAACACAAGACAAAACTACTACAGTACAATGCTACTCAAGTTCAGAGATCACACATAAACTTAAAACAATATCGTAGGAAAGATCTGATTTCAAAGAAAAATACTTAGTCTAACTTTCTTCTAAGTTTAACTATTCCTAAGAGAAATCACAGTGCTATAATCCTACTTACATACATAAAGCATAAGCAGTGCTGGGTTAGGTGTCCAAGATGAAAATGCTTCTTAGTCTCTCCCTCAACAATAATTTTTAAACACTAACCAACAGCTCTCAAAGGCCCTCCCAAATTACATCATGTTGACACTTGGTCTGGAGTTCCCAGGCCACAAACTGCATTATTTAGCAAGCTAACACCTGCTCAGGAGACTACAACAATAAAAGGCATTTCACATATACACTCTAGCAGAAACCAGAGCAATAAAGCACCTTCCACATGTAAATTCTGGCCATTAACTTTAACCTTAAGACAATGGGCATGAAACATTCATCCAGACTCACTGGAGCAGACTTCTAAAACAGAGAGATTCATAAGATCTTTTCAACTTCAAAAGACACATTTTAAATGCTTGGCTTGGTTTTCCTTACAGCAGATGGCAATGTTGCAACAATCTTGAAGTTTACATTTTACAGTGTTTTCTTTCATTTAAAAACACAAGCCTGTATTTTACATTTATTTATACAATTGATAGAATTATGTATCAAATTCTATTTGACTAGGCTGGCAGCGTTCGCCCATCTTCCTCCAATCTTCACATCCTCTTTGCCACACAAAGAGCTTTGCAGCAAAGAACTGAAGTCATTGAGTCTATATTACAAGATTGACTGCCAAGGTGATCGAACACCTAAAGATCGAACTTGTAATATCGAAAGGAAAAAAACAGTGAATGGCCGATGTAACACAGGGAAAGATTTCCCTTGGCAGTTTGCTGGATTTTGCCATTATGTCTATTGTAGAGCGATCTTGCAGTTGCCCCCACATCGGGAGTTATGAGTGGTGAAGCCCTCCATTTAGTTTCGGTATAAAGTTATTTTATTCCCGTGGCCGACCGGTGTGTTTTCCTGTGCTGTTCAACATTTTTGAGTTCAATATTACAAGTCTGACATTTAGGTGTTAGATCACCTAAGCATTCAGTCTTGTAATATAGATGCAAGTCATTCATAACACAACCAACTGCAACATAATGTACACTGATATCAGACAATAACAATATCAAACCACAAACTACCAGAGGGAAGTTGGCATAATTGTTAGGATATTTGCCTTACAAATACAAGGTGCAGGGGTTGGTTCTCGCATGGTTTAATTGGCTAAGCTTAAAGTAACCCACAAAGGCAGTTAGCCTAGTAATAATCTATTTATTATTACATCTGGACATAGTGCACTTAGTGATCATACAAACTGTTATGATTACTGCTTGCAAATATACAGCTCTGTCTTACTTTTCTGTGTTTCCTGGTCATTCATCAGTTACTTGAGCAGTACTCTGAGACTTGTGGTCTGTAAGCCATGCTATATGATTGGCCTTAAAAATTGTAAGGATATTAACTGGGAATAATATGATATGCATTTGCCAACAACTGAATGGCACGTTGGATGGCACAAACAAGCATAGATTACACTTTTGTGTGGGGGAGCAAAGATGAGTTACTGTTATTGCACATACAAGGGTACAACTGTTCTGTTGATGGGGGGGGTGCAAAGGTGAGTTACAGTTATAGCACAGACAAGGATATGTTGCTCTTGTTACTCTCCTTGTTTTTCATCCTGCCTGTTGTTTGATGTTGTGAGGGTTGTGAAGACAGAAAGTGAAATGTGAATCATTACTTTCTAACTTCTCTCTTCAATGATTTTCCAGTACAAATATCTGGTGCTAAACTTGAGGGCATGCAGTGATCATCAGTACTTTTGAGAGGTGTGATTGTGTGAATCTTTGATGCCTGAGGCCTATTACTTACTAATGGACACATATAACTGAAATAAGTCTCTGCTGTCACATGTTACATTAATGTTTGTAGAAATCTTCCACCTTTTACTTGCTTACTGTAAGAAGTGTTTAAAACAGAAATCAGCAACACCACTGGGATCTCTTTTCAGTCACAGCATAAGCACTGGCTTCATCCCAGAGAAATGGAAAACAGCTACTGTCATCCCTTTGCACAAAGGGGGTGCATCCACTAACTATAGACTCATTAGCTTGACCAGCCTTATCTGTAACGCCATGGAGTGAATCATCATAGACCTTATCAACAAAGATATAGGAAATTATCAAATGCTTGATACCACACAGTTTGGCTTTGTCAAGAGGAGACTGTGCCTGTTAAATTTTGTGGACTTCTTAGAGGCACTTACCAAAGCAGTAGACAAGGTTAAATCTGTGCACATGGCCTAACTAGACTTTGACAAGGCCTTTGACGCAATCCCCCACTCAGGCATTATTGATAAACTCAACCAGTTGGGTTTACATCCATATATTGTCAGGTGAGTTGCAAGTTGGCTCACTGATAGAGCTTATACAGTAAAAATAGGGGATTCTACCTCCTCCAACAGACCCATAACCAGTGATGTTCCACAGGAATTGGTTCTGGGACAGCTACTGTTTGGATTCTACTACCCCAAAGTCCAGGAAAAAACAAAAGGTCTCTGGCTGACAAAGTTTTCTTATAACTGCAAACTGGGAGCGGTCATTGAGTCCCCTAACAATGTCAATATCCTGCAAGAGGTACTTATGCAGACTAATGACTGGTGCCAAAGTCAGGGTCTTAAACTAAATCCAAAAAAATGCATTATAATCCCCTTCTGCAAGGATGATGTTCCTGCAAACTACCACATCAATAGCAATACCCTAATCACCCATTCAGTGATAGAGACCTAGAAACACAGGTTGACAGCAACCTTGTCTTTGATCACCATGTCTCCCTAGTGGTAAGAAGGGCATTTTATATTGCTGATCTCATAAGTAAGGATATTGCCTCCAGAAAAAAAGAGGTTATAACCCCCCCCCACTCTTAACTCATCAGGCCAATAATAGAGTACAATGCTCCCTTTGGAATGTACCTTTTCAAGCACCTGCATCAATTAGAGACCACAAGGGTTCCTTACAAAGAAAATTCAGGGTCTCCAGCATCTGTCATATGTGGATAGACTGAAATCACTGTCATGTTACTCTGTGACATACAGACTACTCAGAAGTGACCTGTGCCTTCCATATAAGGCAATCTCTGATCCTGCTTTAATGGGAATGCTGCACATTTACAAGTCAAATGCCACATAGGTCACTCATTCTAAAGACTTTTACCTGGTATGTGACATCAACAAAACCTGCTGGAGGGGGCAGATGTGTCTCTCAGAGGGTGCCTCACCTTTGGAACAGGCTTCCAATTCATGTTAAACAGAGCCCCTCATTGATCCTATTTAAGAGCACTTTGGATGATTGGATGCATAATTGGAAATTCATGCAAGCAGTGCACAGCCAATACATGGGAAGGTAAAGGTTGTGTGAGTTGTCTGGCATCAATGTTACTATCTGAACTTGAGTAGGAGGAAGGTTTTAAGCCCCTAAGTGGTGAGAGAGGGTGCTATGCATTGTCTCTTAGCCAATGCATGGGCATACTGAGCATGCCCATGTCTGCCTACACCTACAGCAGCTGGATGTTCCCCCTCTGACTCCTCATCTGCCTGTGGCTGTGGTGCCCTTGGTATTGGTGGTGTGATGTGTGCCACTCCTATTTTCTGATCCTGTTGCAACTGTTTCCTCAGTATTAAGTTGTGTAGCATGGCACAAACTGTGAAAATGTCTGTACATGTCTGCGGATTGTACTGCAGGGCTCCCAGATGTATCTAGGCACTGGAACCATGACTTCAGCAGGCCAAACACATGATCTATGATATTTCTGATCTGAACTTGTGCCTTGTTATGACATTCTTATGTTGATGAATGTGCATTTCTGATGGGTGTCATCCGCCATGTTTCCAGTACATAGCCTGCATCCCCCAGTGGATGACCCTACCCTTCCCCCTAGTAGACATCTGGTATTGTTAGGTGGTGTGCCAGATTTGTGATTCATGGTAACTGCCAGGGTTGCTCGCACACACGTTCAAGATGATTCCCTTGGCATTACACATAACTTGGCAGCTGATAGAGTGGTAGCAATTTCTCTTAATGTAGAGCGTAGCCTACCCTGTTTCCCAGATGGTGTCTTCATTTTAACATGAGTGTAATCTGTGGCACCCAGTACTACAGGATAGTGATATACCTGGCAAACCTGTTTCTTATTTCTGGCCTTCTCCTCAGAATTATGGGGAAACTATATGTACTCACTGGCATGCTGGAGTATAGCATCCAGGAACTGGTGGAGGAACCAAGATGCTGATGCCTGTGAAAGCTTCAGCATGTCCCCTGTTGGTCTCTGAAAGATACCTATAGCTAATATTCTAAGGGCTACACATACCTTAGTTTCCATTGGGATGGGTTCCCCTTAGTTGGCTCTGGCTCTGAGTTGAGTGTGGCAGAGGTTGCAGAGTTCCTGTAGTGTGTCGCTTTACACCCTGTAACATTCTACAATTTCCATGTCATGTAGGTTGTGATAAGCTAAACATGGCCTACAAACTCTTCTCCTTCTTATCCTAGGCCTATTGGCAGCAGCAATAGCATTGGCTTCAACCTCTAGCACATACAAATGGATTAAATCAGCAGCAGCCCCTAGCATTCTGTCTGTGTATACTTTCCATGTCTGTACTCTAAAAATTTTGACAACCACAGGAAAAACAGCATGGAGTTTACATGGATGCTCTATAGCTTGTTGAGTAGTTCCACAGTGTTGGACTGGTTGATTGCATGGAATTCAGTTGCATCTATGAAACACAGACAAATGCAGAAGCAATCCATTAATAATCTATACCATTATAAAAAGGCAAACATAGCTAGCCAAACTAATGGGGAGTACAGTTGTATATGTTTGGATGACTGCAAAAATGCTTTTTCTTCAGGATGTATGTATGGAGGAGTACTGAACTTTAAGTATGCTCCCCTTTTTGTCAACTACATATTACATATGCTGGAATGTATTTAAGAATAGTGGGAAGCAAATGCTTTTATCTGTATGCATTAGTTAGAAGTATACTGATGGCAAGGGTCTGTTTGTCAAGCCATTTCAGAGGTATACATGACTGACAATACATACAAATGGAATGCTGTGTGATAAATATGTACAAATGTGTCAGGGACAGGTCCTTTGATAGGACTTTTAGCATCTCAAAGAAGTTTTGTTAGCAGAATGGGTCATTTGCCTGTTCATTTGTGGGGGGAAGGATGAGTTACTGTCATGGCACAAACAAGAATGGACTGTTCTTTTGGGGAGGGAGCAAACATGACACTTTTATGGCCAAAACAAGGACATGTTACTCTTGTTACTCCCCTTGTTTTGTATCCTGACTGTTGTCAGTATTTCACATCTCTAAACTGTTTTATGTTTCTCCAGTGGGTATTACTGACTGGCTACCTTTTCTGTTTTGTCAAGAAACAGGATGTGACTATGGCTGCAGATTGTTCATGATGTCCATGTTGTGGGTGGTCATGGCAGAACATCTGAACAGGTGCGCCACAGGGCCACTGACATGATAACATCTGCAAGGATGTCAGCAGCTGAAGTATTACATGACCAAATGGTTACCAGGGGAGAGCCTGCTATGGAGACACCACTAACCTCCAATGTAGAGTTCCTGGTCAATCTGAGAGACCCAGGCAGCTCCCAGGAGAGTGCAGTACAACATATCCTGGATTTGATATCTCAACAATTGAATACTATTGTATAGTAAAACAACTGAAATTTATAAGTTCATTCTGTATCAACATGTCTTGTTTGGGGGGGATTGAGGATTGCTACAGTTATAAACTTAGTCTGGAGTTGTTAGCCACATTCTTGTTCAAAATACCATTAAATCACATATACAGGGGTAAATGTATTACCCCTTGTGTTATTGTTAATTGTGATTATGTTGCCCTTACTATTTGCTTAACATCTTCCTGGACCATCTGGAATACAACATAGTACATCTTCTGCAGATGGTAAGCCAAATTTTTTTATGTCAGTAGTGTTGAGCAATTTAAAGAAATATTGTCGTTTGATATTTTGATTTCAGGCTTGTTGTTTATATTGCTGTAGTGGCAGTACTGTTAGTTTGTTAGCATATATTGCACTATAGTAGAGCAGATATTAATGTATTTCTGTGTTTCATGCTTTTTTTCATAGGTGATCATGAGAGTGGAAGTGTGGGCCCTTTGCCACCTGATGTCGGTGGATCCGCAGACTCTGATGCTGATGGTGTCCAAACTAGGGCACAGTCAGGGGATGCAGAGTTTGAATCTGACACAGAGGTTGACATACAGCCATCCCCTGCAGTTCCATCAGACACAGCCAGTAGGCCTACACATACCCAATCTATTGAGTCCACAGATATTCGACAGGTGGAGAGCGAGGACATTAATCAGGGAAGTGTGGCTACTGTGGCTTCAGTGCCTGTTGAGTCTGTCCATAGCCAAAGTGTGGGTGAGGTGCCACACAGGAGGATTGATAGGGATGCTCAGAGGGGGCCTGCTGTCCCCCCTCCACCTGGTGCAGGTGTCACATTCCATGCCACTCAACATATGTTTAGGTCCATCATGAAGGCACAGGCATGTTCCCATAGATGCTTCATAGAAATACTCAGAGTTGTGGATGTGGCACATACTGACATGCATGAATGACTTCACTGTGTTGCAGATTCACTGGATCTGTTGTATGACACATTGTAATAAGGGGTGTCTGTCATGAAACAAGGGGTGTCTGTCATGGGACAAGCAGTGACTGTGATGGAACATCTGCTGGGAGGGGAATGGCATCCTTGTGGGTGTAGGTCAGCCACATCATCTGCTGTCAGCCAATTTGACAGTGACCGATCACACTGCCATAGTGGCAGTAGTTCCACTGCTCCATCAGTGAGTCTGCTGTCCGCATCCAGACATAGCAGGCCATGGGCTTGTGGTCCTGGGCTTTTCCGTGAAGGGAGCTCATCCAGCAGACATCAGCCATGTTCAGGTAGTAGCACTGCATCTGACCATGGGCATGGACATGCCAGTGTGACTACTAGAAGAACCAATTGGTTGAGGATGACAACAATGAACTGCCATCTCTACCAAGCATGGCTCACACATGTCTGACAGACTAAGACATACAGCTAGCAGAGAGCTTGGCTGTGTTCTTGCAGACACTTGTATACCAATTTCACCTGGAGGACCCCTACAGACACACACACACACACAACAGATAATCAGGTTGTCTCACTGGCCATTTGTTGTTTTGTTCTAATGTCTGCTTTTTTCTCCTTCCTACTCATATACACTCACTGACCTTCTGTGTCAACCTAGGCTTCCTGCCCCAAACCCCAGCAACACCCTGTGCAAGTGATGATAACTGCACCATATCCCTGTTTTCTAACTTTTGGATTCAGCGGTACAAAAGCTGTGTCTGATGCTCAGGGTGAATAGCTAACTTAATGCTTAGTATATTTGCATTTGTGTTGTTCAACTGGTCATTGTACCTTTGACTTGTATTGGCCTTTGAAAGTTAAACAGTTGATACCATCAACATTTTATGTTGTAGTGAATGCTTTTGTTGATGTCAGAAACTGCAATATGTATCATTACTTTCCAACTTCTCTCTTTAATGATCTTCCAGGACAGATATAAGGTGCACATCATAAGTCATGCCATCATATTCAGATCTTAGGATTGTATGACAGCAGTGTAGTCAAGCCTCATCAGAACAGTAATACAGTATAATGCCCTCTTTTGCTTGTACCTCTACAGACACATGTAGCAGCTAGAGATACCACAGAGCTTTCTTAGGAATATAACACAGGGCCTTCAAACCATGGCATGATGCATGTGGATAGATTAATAGATTAAAAGCCATGTCACTGTAATCTGTCTGGTATAGGATGAGTTGACATCGGCTTGACCTGCAGGCCAGTGTCTGATTATGCCCTGGTGGGATGACAGCATATCCAGACATCTGATATAGCTGAAAACATCAGCAGTGTCCCTTGAGAATATGATAATAACAGTGTCCCACATTCAGCAGTAATGGTCTCTCTGTAATTGCAAGCAAGAGCACACACAATTAATTGCAATGAGAATAGAACCTCTACCTATCTAAATACAAAGGATACAGTACATAATGCAAGAGCGATGGCACAAGTCTGACTTTTGTAAGACTGCAGCTGAACTTATGACATCAATAGCACATGTGTGTGACAAAATATTGGCAGGCCTGCATAGGTTTATAGCTTCATAGGTTCATGCGAGACTACTACCATAATGGCTCAAGGTTCATAGGCTTATAGGAGGTTACAAGGCTAATGGCCCTAGGGCCTTGTCAAGCCTATTCAAGTTGTACCATTGTTCCCTTATAGACCAAGATATGTACTCCATGTTTGCAAATCCATGATCAACACTGCTTGACCCTATCTAAGAGTGACATAGGTGAAACCCCTCGGGTAAGTCTATGTTTTCCCAAACAATTGTCCCAGTTATGCTTAAATAGGGTCACTCGGGAGCTCAGTTTCATATCAATTTTGAGTTACTCCATAGGAGTGGCAATTACTGGGAGATATATCTGTCTCTCTACCATGTCCTGCTGATTTTGCAGGCTAGATTAAAGTCCATAGAGCAAGTGAGTTGTGTCCCATGTGATTTGTAGAAGTGCAGCATTATCATTAAGGTAGGATTCAAGACTGCTCTGTAGGTCAGCCACAACTCATCTCTCAGCAGTCTATACAATACAGAGTAAAGTGACAGGGCCTTCAGTTTGTCCATGTAGATAATGTGTTGGAAGTCCTTGGATTTTTTTAGTGAGACACCTCTGAGGTTTCTCCAGCTAATGCAGATGTCTGGTGATGTACATGCAAAAGGGAGCATTGTCCTCTATTATTGGTCTGATGAGAGACGAGTATTTTGGATTTGTAACATCTTTAGTTTTAGATGCTATGCCCTCACTTATGAGGTGTGCAATGTAAAGGGCCTTTGTTACCACTGTGTGCACATGATGATCAAAGGTGAGGTTGCCATCAACCTACATTCCCAAATCTCTCACCATTGGGTTAGAACATAGTGGGGTATTATTAATAGTATAATTTGCATGGATTTCTCCTTTGCCAAAAGGGATAGTAGTGTGTTATTTGGGATTAACTGTAAGTCTATGACTTTGGCAACAATAATTTATGTATGTAAGCACTTTTTTTGTATTTTGACATCTTTTGGGGATTCAGTGATTGCACCCAGTTTGCAGTCATTAGTGAACTTTTTAAGCCACATCCATTTTTTTCCACATGATTTTCTGAGGAATAATTTCCAAATGGTGGGGGCTCTGCGCAGACCCTTGTTGGACACTACTGGTAACAGATCTGCTGGTAGAGGTGGTATCCCCCCGTGACTGTATGCATTCTGTTGGTGAGCCAGTTGGCTACCTATCTAATGATGTATGGGTTAATACCCAGGTGGATGAGTTCTGCAATGATGCCTCAGTGGGGGATTGTGCCAAAGCCCTTGGGCAAGTCGAGACAGGCAGTATGTACTGATTTGCCTTTGTCCAAGGCTTTGGTAACATACTCAAAGAATTCCACTAGGTTTCACAAGCATGATCTGCCCCTGACAAACCCAAAGTGGGTCAGGTCAAGAGTTTGAAGGTCACCAATGTCTTTGATGATAAGGTCCAAGATGATCCTCTCCATGACCTTACAGACAAGGCTGGTCAGGCTTATGGGTATATAGTTCTCTTGGTTGGTTGAGGGACTCCCTCTGTGCAAGGGTTTTACAGTTGCTGTTGTCCCCTCTGCAAGGTCAAAGCCAGTACTTACACTGTGGGTGAAAGGAGTACCCAGTGGTTCTGCTAACTCATACTTTACACTGTTTAGTAAGCAGCCTGGGATGTTATTCTGTCCCACAGAGACTGTGTTTTTGGCATTGCCAAGTTCGGATATGACCAGTTATTCTGTGATAATAGATAGAGAACTGTTGACAGCTATGCTGTGGGGTATGATCAGTGGAGAGAGGGGCATGAAATTGTTGGCAAACCTGCCTGCTAATAGGTTGGCTATGTCCTCATGTTCAGTATGAGTGGTACTGCCCACTCTGAATTTAGTACAAAGCCGAGCCTTCCCTTTTTCCTTACAGACATATCTAAAGAATGCCTTGTGATTATCCTTAGCTATGGATACTAATCTAGTTTTGTAATTAGCTTCAGAGGACTTTACAAGATGTCTAATTTGCTTATTCAAGCTACGGAGGGTGTTCTTCTGCTGAGACTGATCCCTGTCATTCATGGACATCAGTTTCATTCTCTTGTTGTATAATCTATTTATTCTAGATGTGCTCCAGGGTGGCTTTTTTTCATGAGCAAGTTTTGATCCATTCTGGTGCAGCTAAGTCTATACACTTGTAAAGGTGTTTATACAGGACATTTGTGTACACCTCCGTATATGAGTCTTTACTGTCAGTGGTGGCAGTCAGTTTGAAACTATATATGTCATCACTTAGGTTCATAGGTTAATAGGAAGTTACTAGGCTATTGGTCCTAGGGCCTTTATAACACTAGCCGTGTTTTGCCCTTGTTCCATAATTGACCAAGTTGTATGGTTTATATTTGCAGTGCAATTCTAGGATCAGCACTGACTGCCTTTATCTAGGAGGGACATAGGTTACATGCCCCAGGGTAAATTTATGGTCTCCCAACTAGATGTCAAAGTTACACTTAAATAGGGTCATTGAGGAGCTCTGTTTTACATGAATTGGGAGCAGAAGCAATCTCTGGGAGACATAGCTGTCTCTCTGGCATGTCATGTTAATGTCACAGGATAGGTTAAGATCCCTAGAATGAGTAAATCTTGTCCCATTTGACTTGCAGATGTGCAGCATTTCCATTAGGGCAGGGCCCAAGACTTCTCTGTAAGCCAGGCACAAGTCACCTCTCAGCAGCCTATAAGATACAGAGTACAGTGACAGGGCATTCAGTCTGTCCATGTAGGTTATGTGTTGAAGGCCCTGAATTTTCTTGGTGAGAAACCTCTGAGGTCTCTCCATCTGCTGCAGTTATCTGGTGAGGTACATACAGAAGGGAATGTTGTAGTCTATAGTGATCTAATGTTGGATGAGTACAGGGGAGTTCAAACATATTTAGCTCTGGATACAATGCCTTTACTTATGAGTTGTGCAACATAGAAGACCTTGCTTACCACTCTGGACACATTGTGATTGAAGTTAAGGTTGCTATCAACCTGTGATCCCAAATCTCTCACCACAGGGTTTGAGCTAAGAGGGTACTGTTAATATTGTGAATTGCAGGGACTCTCCCTTTGCTGAAAGGGATGATAACACATTTTTATGCATTTAGTTCAAGTCCATGGCTTTGGTACCAATCATTTTTCTGTGTAAGCCCTTTTTGTAGTATGTCAACCTTGCTGGGAGACTCAATTATTGCATCCAGTTTGCAGTCATTGGTTAACTTGGAAAGCTACAGGCCACCTATTTTCACCTGGACTTCTGAGAAATAGATTCCAAACATTAGGGGGTCCAGCACAGATCCTTGTGGTACACAACTGCCAACTGGTCTGCTGGTAGAGGTGGAAACCCCAACTTTTACTGTATGTGTTCTGTCTGTGAGGCAGTTGGCTACCCATCTAGTGACATATGGGTTAATTCCTAGCTGGGTGAGTTTCTCCATGATGCCTGAGTGAGGAATTGTGTCAAAAGCCTTGGCTAAGTCAAGATAGGCTATATGTACTGTTTTGCCTTCATCCATGGCTTTGGTGACATTCTCTAAGAAGTCCACCAGGTTTAATAAGCGCAATCTACCCTTACCGAAGCCAGATTGGGCTAGATCAAGAGTTTGAAGGTCACCTATGTCTTTGTTGATAAGGTCCATGATGATTCTCTCCATGGTCTTGCAGATAAGGCTAGTTAGGCTTATGGGTCTGTAGTTCCCAGGGTTGGTTGATGGATTCCCTTTGTGCAAGGGAACTACTGTTGCTGTTTTCCATTCTGTATGGACAAAGCCAGTACTTAGACAATGGTTGAAGAGAGTGCCAAGTGGTTCCATTAGGTCCTGCTTTAGACCAGTTAGCAGGCAGACTAGGATGTTATCTGGTACCATAGAGGCTGTGTTTTTGGCCATGGAGAGTGCGTTTATGATTTGCTCTTTGGCAATACTAGGTAGAGGACTGGTGACAGGTATGCTTTAGGGTATGTCTGGTGGGGACAAGGGAATGAAGCTTGTGCCAAATCTGTCTGCTAACAAGTTGGCAATGTCCTCAGGGTCAATATGAGTGGTACTGTCCACTACTAGTTCAGCACAAATCTGGGCCTTCCCTTTTAGATTTCTGATGCAGCTAAAGAATGCCTTGTGATTATCCTTAGCCAGGGATGCTAGTTTAACTTTGTATTTGGCTTTAGAGGTTTTTACAAGGTATCTAATTTGCATGTTCAAGCTGCGGAATGTGTCCCTCCTCTGCTGAGTTGGTTCCCTCTTGTTCTTAGACATTAGTTTCTTCTTCTTGTTGTATAACCTATTTATGCTTAATGTCCAGCAGGGTGGCTTTTTTTTGTGTGGACCTTGTTTTGATCTGTTTAGGGACAGCTGAGTCTATACCTTTGTATACATGTTCATACAGGGCATTTGTGTACACCTTTGTATAAGAGTCTTTGTTTACAGTGGTGGCAGGGGGGTTGAAAATATTTATGCCATTGCTTAGGAGGCTATAGATTGTTTTGAAGAAATATTTCATTATTTTTCCTCTTGAGGGGGTAAGGTATGACCATTACTTTGAGTAAAAATTATTTATGATTAGACCATACCAGGGAGGGCAACACACAGGAGTTAGTGCAGAGACCCCCCCCCCCTATGTTGGTGAGAACTAAGTCTAGGTCATTCAAGTTTGCATGATAAGAAAACCAGGATAGTTATTCCATACTACATTAAGATTAAAGATGTTATATATAAGAATTGTGGTATATTAACCACAGATGAAAAATATTATATATAGTGGGACCTAGGCCTAATTTTACCTATAGGAATACGAAATCTTTAAAAAGGTTATTATGCTATGAACAAGATAGGAAAGACCCTATACATTCTAACAGATATGTCACTTTTCCTTGTTGACGGTGTAACCAGTGCTCTTATATGACAGGAGACAACTGATTCAAACACCCTGACACAGGATATGAGTATAGGCTATATCATTATAGTGAATGTAATGCTCGAGACTTGATATACTTGGCACAGTGCCAGGCATGCACGTCTTTTTATGTAGGAAAAATGAACAGAAGCCTCAGAGAGTGAGTCAGGGAACATATATACGCCATCAACAAAGAAGATGAGAGAAATGCGTTGGCGAGACATATATTGAGTGCTGGCACCAGACACAATTTTAAGTTTAGGGCGCTAGAAATGATAAGAAAGACTGATAGGCTAGGTGATATAAAAAAATCTTACTGAAGAATGTGAGAATAGATGGATTATGAGACTACAAGCACATAGGGCACATGGGCTAAATGAAAAGGTGACTTTGAAATCGTTCCTAGCAGCACGTCCTTACATCCACTATTTTTTTTTAATTTTTAAATTTACATATTATAATAAATACAGTTTTTATCTCATTTTTTTGTTCAACATCCATTATATGTTTATATACCATCTGTTTATATATACATATATATATATATATATATATATATATATATATATATATATATATTGGTAGCATTTCAGTATTTTTTTTAGTTGTGTTTTTGAAGGAAAATTTTATGTAATAAATTATTCATGATGTCATTATTAAGTCTTTTAGATGATTGGATGGGGTTAATTGATGGGATATTTAAAATGGAGTTGATACTTATGGCAGTTTTGAAGTCTGATGAAACGTATGTTGTACCTGAAAGTGCTTACTGTGACTGCAGTTTATTTTTACTATTAAACCTTTTGGAATATAATTCACTGTGGTGAGCCTTATTTTTTCTACATTGATTCTACGTTTTGGTTCTCTTAAGGCTCTTCATCCAGGGCCATTTTGTTTTTGCATTGTCTGTCTCTATTTTGCTTTCCAGAGATTTTTCCATCTTTTGGATACTGAGGGGGGTCAGTTATGATTGTTACACTAAACATGACTGATTTATGGTGAGACCTTATGAGGGAGAGTCTGACACATGGGGTGGTGCAGTGATCTCTCATCTTAGCGAGTACCAGCTCATGAGCATTTAAGGCCCTTTGTGGGTGGCATACCTACGTTCTTTTCCCAACATTGCTCTCTCTCTCTCTCTCTCTCCCTCTTTCTCACTCTTTCTCAAAGTAAAAAATAAGTGGGCACCTGTGACACACAAAAAGAAGTGTCCCATACATAGCTCTCCATTTCACACATGTGTCTTCTTGACATACTTGATTCTGTCCAATTGGCTATACAACATGAATGCATTGTGGACACCCCTCTCTCTGGAGATGACAGTCCAACTTCAGTTAACATTCTGCACATATTTTCAGTTTGCACTGTTAAAGAAATGGATAGCCATGCTTCTTTCTTACCTCCCTACTGCACATTCCTGTCCTGCTTTCCCTTAGTTATTCCCCCACTTGCTCCCCATTTCAACATTTTCCCATCTGCCCCATTTTCACCACTTTAATCTGGTCAAAAATTAAATCCCACACAGCAGACATAAGTAGCAGAAAAGGCACTGTATTCCTTCCCTTTTTGGATCCATGTTTAGCTGGAGGTGTGCATCATGCACCAATGCACAGCAATGGTGAGTGGAGGCAAAATGCTGTGGTCACCTCTGTGTAGTACCTCTTAATCCTCCTGCACTATGCCAACACACAGCATCACATGTATTATAAAAATGTCATGTCATTGCATTATCATTGTATAATTAAAAGTATTTAAAAGTATTAGATACATCTGTACTGGAACCCGGTACCATCTGGGCCCAAAAAGGAATGCATCAGTGCATTAACATGTGCTGTGATAGAGACAATTAAGCAGCGGGTGTGTTTCATACATTCAATACTAACTGTCAAACTTTAGTAATGTGACTTGGGTTTGCACACTGCTTAGCTACACACAAACATATGTATCTTGATGTGTATACCCTGTGCCAACCTTTGTGCAAACCCACTGCTTGCCATGCTATGGAAAAGTAATTATTATTATTATTATTATTATTATTATTATTATTATTATTATGTATTACTGATGTTTACTGTCCATTTCCTCTCTATGACATTAAATTACATGTGGAAACATTACAAACCAAAGGCCCTATCTAACAATATGTCACATATTTACAATACAGACATGTGTTGCTACTCCCCAAGCAATGAAACCCTGGTGTCTCAATGCTTTTCCCACACATATAGCATCTACACTACAGAAAGTAATATCAAATGTTGTGTGATATGCAATGCATATCAATCTGGTAATATGGAAAACTACACCTATTGGCCAATAAGCCTAAAAAGACTCATCTGAAAGATTAGGGAAGGAATCAGTATGGACCTTATCCACAGGGACATAGGTGACCTTCAACACACTTGACTCAACCCATTTTGCTTTTGCCAAGGTTAGATCTTGTTTACTTTGCCTTGTGGACTTCTTTGATACTGATCTCAAAGACCTGGATAAGGGATAACAGAACATACTGCCTATGTTGAGTTATCCAAGTCTTCTGACACTGTCCTCCTTTCATGTCTCATAGTGAAGACCTCCCATCTGGGAAATAAGCCATACAGTACTAGCAGGATACAAACTGGTTCACTGACAGAAGACAAACTGTCAAAGTTGGGGAATGAATCTCTACCACTAGCTGATTACCAGTGGAATACCACAAGGATCAGTGCTAGGCCCTCAACTCTTTGGAAACTACTTCCCTGAAGTGCAGGTAATGGTAGATGGCCTGTGGTTTGCCAAGTTTGCAGATGAGTTGTTAAATGGACACACTCATATAGAGTCCCCCAATAATGGTATATTACAGAAGGGTCTAACTCAGACAATTAATTTGTACCAAACTCATGGACCGAACCTTAAAGCAAACAATGTCTTATTATCCTCTTTGACAATGGAGTATCCATGCTAATTATGATATACATAGCACTCCTCTATGTTCAAACACAGTTTTGTGAGACTTGGGAACACATGTTGATAACAATCTGTACTTTGATCACTATGTGTCCTTAGTGGTGAGACGCACATTCTGCATTGCACACCTCACACATATGATGTACTCTACCCTTATCAGATGACTAACTGAGTACAATCCTTCCTTTTGTCTGTACCTCACCAGACACCTGCAGCAACAGGAGAAAACACAGAGGTTTGTGACTGGGAGAATCCAGGGCCTCCGAGCATGACATACACTGAAAGAATGAAAGACCTGTCACTGTACTTAGTATCATGCAGGCTACTGAGAGGTAACCTATGCCTGGCCTACAGAGTAGTCTCAGACCCTGCCCTACTGGGGATACTAGGCATATGCAAATTAAATAAAACAAGAATAACTTACTCAACCTAGCCTGTGACATAAACAGAACATGCTGCAGAGACAGATATATCCCCCAGCGATTGAGTGATTGAAACTGCTCTGTAGTAGGCTCCCACTGAATGCGAAGCATTGCACCTCAATGATCCTAGTCAAGTGCAACTTTGCTAACTGGTTGAGTGATTGTAAAGTCACTATTGGGGTGGCACCTATGTTCCTCAAGGACTGGGCCAGTTGGTGCTGCTCACAAAATCGCTCTAACTATGCTCAATAAGGGTACTTTTGTTTTTACACAGCTACACTTGTAAAACATCATAGGGCTATTAGGCTAATAGCTTCTTATGAAACTGTAAAACTATGAATCTACACAGGCATCCCAACATCTTTCCCACATGACCTGCTGATGTCATCTATTATAAGTTGACCTACTCACTTATAAGTGTCAGATTTGCATTGTGGTTGTAGTATGTGTACTTAAGTAGTGGTTCTGTTCTCACTGCAATCAAGTGTGTGTGTGTGTGTGTGTGTGTGTGTGTGTGTGTGTGCGTGCGTGCGTGCGTGCGTGTGTGTGTGTGTGTGTGTGTGTGTCTCGACAGAAGAGCAGAAGTGTGCATCCTACAATTACTGGTATAGTGCCATGAATTGGCAATATTTTGATACTTGCAGATGCCTGCACATCCATTGGGGTTCATGGTAAGTAGAATGTCCACCAGAATGTGGTCATAGGGCTGACTACTCCATTGAATGTAACACAAGTACTGAGTATGTGAAGGATATCCACATCAGAGGCCATATTTCCTTCATAGTTCTCAGCCTTCATCACACCCATAACTGAGTACAATGCACCCTTTTACATTTACCTTCCTACACATCCTCCAGTGATGTGTAACTGAAATGTACCACCTTTGTCACAGTGAGCTATCACAGAGCTTATTGGCCATAGTAGGTATTCTTTTTGTGGAATACACATGAATGTCTGATGGTGCGGAACACCGATCAAGTTGTTACACCAGATGCATTTGTCCTACCTGTTCTGCTGATGTACACACTACATACAAAGGTGTTTCACAGCTTTAATGGCATGGGTGACATTCATGACTGTGTGGATTGAGCTATACATATATGCCATACACAATAGTCATCTAGCCTGTATTGCTTATAATGTTGCATTCAGGTATACCAGTGTCACTCCTAACACCTCTGGTGGATTTTTCAGTGTCAGGACAGTGTGCGTGGATACCCTCATTGAGTGTGGATGTATCATGATAGTTGTTCAAGTGTGTTTGCGTAGACTCATCTCTTATCACTCTAAATCACATATGTTATGCCAGAAGCATGGGACTACTGGTGGTATTATTCTGATATTGCCAATGATTGTGGTTGGTTCCTTAAATGTTTTCCATGAGCCTTTACCTGTGTCCCACTTGCTGGAGACCTCTGCTGAGATTGCAATCATATTTAGGCATATCAGTTTGTAGAGATTCACAATATGTACACTACGCCAATTGGATATAACATCCCTGATAGATGTCCTCTGCATTATTCATGTAAGGATGTTTATCTCACACAGAAATCTTACCCATTGTTATGTTACCTTGTGTGGCAGTCACATAAAACACATTTCCACTGTCCAATCCCTACTTTTCCATCTAAATATATGACTGTTGCTGCTACAACCATCTTCTATTGACAGGTCCTCATCTGTTGTATATTAGGATGTTTCCCCTGTCTTCTCTCCCTGTGTTTATTCTAACAATTCATCTGTGTGTCCCTATTCAATACACAGACTTCCTCTGAGTGTTCTTTTGACATGTCAGTCCATATCCCATTACAGATCATTTACAAAGCTTCAGTACAGAATGCCAAGAATTGGATATCACAATACTCTGCACTGTAGATACACTGTCTTGTACTATGTTTGGACCATATATTTTGCATTCATACCTTTCAACTGTTCAGATATTCCCAGGATGTCCAGACATGTTCCTTATTAAATTTGTGGCTTTCTGCCATATCACTGGGATGTTCTCAGGACTGATGTGGCTCAGTACCACATATGATTCAGTTTATACCTCTCAATTTTCCTAATTTTTGCAGAATGTCCAGTGTTTCTCTCATAGTTTTGATCTTTTCTTCATAAAAGTTTAGTTTTCTGGAAAATCATTGGCATGTCATTGTGGATTGAACTCAGAAAATAATGACAGGCATTTGAGTTTCAGACTTCATGATCTTCAGTAAATTCATGCTACTGTTAAACCTATTATTCTATCAGTTTTCTATGTTTAGAAGAGCAATATTAAAGTCTGCTCCTATTTTTGGGCCTTTGTCCTCCCATTATTTATGGGTTTATCCAGATTTCTTGCTCCAAGAGGTTGAGAGGTATGTTTGAGTCTCATTCTACCACATTTCTATGAGACATCTATGAAAAATATGTCCCTATTTCTGGTTAATAGTCCCAGCATTATGTTGGCCTTTGTGCAGGTGTGTTGAATTAACAGATTGATAGCTATCTGTGAAGTCCTGGTGATCACTGTGGCATTCCACACAAAACCGTAGACTGTGTATGTTCTGCTTTAAACAGTATGGCTGTTTTCAGGTGGGAGATTGGCATAATGGTTAAGGTATTTACCTTACAGACAGAAGGTGCAGGGTTTGATTCTCACATGGGTTAATTGGCTAGGCTTAAAATGGCCCACAATAGCAGTTAGCCTAGTACTACTCTACATAGGTATGTACATTTATGGTTTTCTGGCCAGCAACACTGTTGCCAGCCATGAAACCTAGCTTAGGCCCACCGCGCATCATGAATATACATTGAGCAGTGCTGCATACCGCCACTCACCATGCACCACCCTGCAAGCTTGTAAAATCTGTGTAGGCTTTGCTTGGAGCGTACACTGAGTTTACTGAATCCTGGTGATTGTCTCCAGTTCTATATTTGTCTTACCTAGATAGGTAAGCAATTTTTACATATATAAACAGGATGAATCATCATAAGTGATATAATTTCAAATATAATTCATTTTTCTATTGAGTCTCACTAGTGGTTAATATAAAATGAGATGTGTAGAAAACAAAACCAAATAAGGATCTCAAAAATAGACCTAGCTAATTAACTGAATAAATAAAATGCAGCATTATAGTATCTTATCAGAGATGCATAAGGCATGCTGTACTGCCTTTGTTCCTCAAGTCCTAATATATTAATTGCCAAAACTAAATGTGACATGATGCTATTACCCTGGTATCAATTCTGACAGTCCCTACTCTGAGCCAGAAATCAAGGACCCTCAATCCTCACCACTGACACTGATGAGGGATGGCCACTAGGAGCAAAAATGGATTTGCACAGTATTTTCAATTGCATTTCTCTGCACCAAGCACATTTTCCCTTAATAGCACACAGGGAGCACACTCCAGACCTGGGGCTGAGCTCTTTGTCTCTCTCTCCAGGCCCCAAACAAGACTCCAAACTGACCACTTTGGAGCTCTGTGTCTCTGTTCCAAGTAGCTGACACACACACTTGGGTATTTGATTTTCAGACACACACCTTGGAAAGGTTGTCACAGATTTTCCAGTTGTGCCCTCTCTGCCCAGACTATAGGGTATTTTTCTGCCATCAGCCTGCTACTGTAAGGCTCCTACAAGGGTACCCAATTATACTGAGCAAAATTAATACTAATACAAATGGTAGAGGCTGACCGATGCAGCAAGACTTTCAGGAGTGGCCACAGTGTTACTAAAATAAGCATATATATTCTTAAGATGTTAAAAGTATTCTCTAAAAGATCAGCCACAATGAAAGGTATAGAAATATTTAATAATACATAATAAAATAGAAAACATTAGAATACTGAATATCTAGTAACAATAAACACCAGTGTTTCAATCACAGGAGATATGAAAAGTAACACAGTTGGATAAATTCACACAGATGCAGAAAAACAATACTTAACCAATCTCACTATATTTTCCTGATTGACTAAAAAATTCCTGTTCCTTAGTTAAGTTACTTATTACAGCAAGGCAAGATAACGAGTGTTGAGTTGCTTATTACAGCAAGGTAAGATGAGGTGTGTGGTTGTGTGAGATATCTAGAGAAATCTTTCCCATCAGGTTCCGGAAGACAATGTACTGCTGCGAGCATTCCATCATATCTCTTACTAATATCTAAAGAATCATTTCAGTGCTGGTTATAGAATGACATCACATCTGGTCACTTGACTCTGATACAATACACACCCAGAGCTTTGCTAAGATCTGTTCCAGCATCTGAAAAATATAAAACAATTTCAAAAACTTCCACCCTTCCAGTGTAGAAATTAATTCACCCCTAAGGACAATACAGTAAGATTCATACTCCTGATTTTACCAAACATGTTTTGTCTCTGGTTGCAATCAGATCTGTAAGATAAAATTGTTATGGGCTACACCAACCCATTTCATTTTCAACCTATTTTTCAAAATTAGCTGGACTGAGATTAACATCTTTCCTTGGTGAATTCCCTGTCAAAACATATACATTTAATAATTTATAATAATACTGTCTGACATACAAGTGTATATCTTTTCTGTCCAGCAGAACCCACTATTGATGCATTTTAACACAAGCAACTTTACAAATACATTTTAACACAATCATCTGCACAAATCAGTATGATAGTCAAATGTCATTCATTTCTTTACAAAATTCCAGCTAGCTAAGCTAGTATATGTTACACATGCACTGCCTTACCCTCCCTGCTACCTATGGCACTACCTCATATCATCACATCTCTCCCCCCTTTGAAGACTCAAGCTAGTTTTTCAAGTTACCCTGCAAAAATGTTGCTTGAGAGAAATGGGCCTGTCTGGGGACATATTAACCTATACACTGTGTTGAGATCCCATCTACATTGGCATTGCTGACCCCACTACTCTGTTGCACTGTCATGTCATATGCCTGCAACCTTAGGCTCCACCTTAATAACTTGACATTTTTCTGGCTGGCATGATATAGCCATGTTAAGGGGTTATGGTCTGTAAGCACAGTGAATTCCCCCCATACAGATAAGTCTGAAGTTTTTGTAGTGCCCATACAATGGTAGCCCCCATCCATGGGATGAAGTATCCACCTACAGAACAAATTCTTTGCTGTAATCTGGACTGGTTAACACAGGGGATACTTCCAAACCTCCTTTAAGCTTTTGGAATGTCTGCTCACAGGATGGGGATACACAATAACTTATCTGTCCTGTTTTA
Organism: Protopterus annectens; assembly: GCF_019279795.1. NCBI lineage: Eukaryota > Metazoa > Chordata > Ceratodontiformes > Protopteridae > Protopterus > Protopterus annectens. The sequence continues at coordinate 1,951,469,850 of NC_056735.1, forward strand.
ACTCAGCAGGTCTGTGAGGGGAGCAGCTATTTTGCTATAATTGGGAACAAACTTTCTATAGTACCCAGTTGTCCCCAAGTATGCCCTTACTTGCCACACTGCTCAGATTTCTTGAACCTGGGTAGGAGATAGCCACTGGGATATTGCTACCCCTTCCACTGAGGTGTCAGTCTGAGTGTCACTGAAGTGATCAGTCACCAGATCTCCTTTAGACTCTTCCGGCCATCCACTACAAATACTCAGCACCAGGACCTCCCTATCATGGTAAGGTTTCATCATGTTAATATGATACAATTTGTGCCCCTGCCTCCTTCCTAGTGGGTTTGCCATGTAGTTAACACCATTGACTTCCCTTACCACTTCAAAGGTTCCCCTCCCAAGCTGCCTGCAGCTTATAGTGTCTGACAGAAATAAGCACCATTATCTGCTGCCCTACAGCATACTCTCGGGCTTGAGCATTCCTGTCATACCAGACCTTTTTCTGCTACTGGGCATGCCAGGTTCTTCTTGGCCAAGTCCATGAGCTCCCTAAGCCTTGTCCTGAAGTTTAGGACATATGCCACAACAGACTCCTTGTGAATCATAACTAAAGGCCCTCTCACCCTGTGCCCACAGCAACTCAAAGGATGAAAAACCTGTGCATTCTTGGGGTACATCTTTGTATGCATACAGCAGATGCTGCAAATATTTGTCCTACTCTCTCCTAGACTGGTCTGACAAATGCCTGTAGCATTAATCTCTCCAAAAGATCATTAGTCTGGGGTGATAGGTGATGGTCTTTAGGTGCTTTATCCCACAGCGTTTCCACAGACAAGCCAGCATGTTTGATTTGAAAGTGGCACCTCTGTCAGTCAGTATTTCTCTTCAGAAACCTACCCTGCTGAAAATCTCTAACAAAGCATTTGACACCTTCTCTGCCTCAGTGGAGGACAAAGCAACTATCTCAGGGTACCTAGAAGCATAATCTACCACCACCAGGATATACTTCTTCCCTGTGGAACTTGGAGTACTCAGAGGCCCAACAATATCCATAGCTACACTTTGAAATGGCTCTTCAATCACAGGCAAAGGCATCAAAGGAGCTTTGACCTTGTCTCCTGCCTTGCCTACCTTATGGCACTGCTCACAGGTCTTGCAGTATCCTGTCACATTACTTGCAGTCCCAGGCCGATAAAAGTTCTGCATACTACATCTATTAATATGCTTTATGCCCATATGACCTGCAAAAGAAATGTCATGGGCTATGGCTAGAAGTTCCAGACATTAGTCTCTGGGCACTACCAACTGCTGTATTACTTTACCATGTAGCCCTCTCTCAGGGGTGCATCTCTCTATACAATAACCCTTTGTTCCAGTATACAGACTCCCCTTTTCTTTGAGAATCAGGTGCTCCTTAGCTACCTCCCTCAAGCCTTGTAAGGTAGTTTCCAAAAGCTGAACCTGTCTCAACTCTACCTTTGTGACCCTTCCCAGCTCCCTTTCCACAGGAAGCCTGGTATCTGCTGACAGCAGTGTCTCACTGTCAGCCTGGGTACTACCACTCACCTCTGTCCTTGCAGTCAGCCTGTCCACTGGAACATCAGTACCTATCAGCAGCTATGGCTCACTTTCTGGCTCACTGCTACAGGATAACTTCTTCCCTGAAATAGCCACATCACCAACCCCAGCTTCAGGTGTGGGGTCTGTCTGGATCTTCTCCAGGCTACTAGACCCACATCCCTATCTCCAAGCCCGAATGTGTGTAACTGCATGTGCATATGGTACGGCATTATCAAAATCATTCCCTATCAAGACATCTGCAAATATTTCCTCAAACACAGCTACCTACTTGCTTTCTTTTCTATCCTCCCAGCCAAGGTGAACCCTAGCCAAAGGTATTTGGAATGGGTCCCTCCTAAAGCTCTGACTGGAGTGGACTGCCCAAGCAAATACTACTCCTCTTCGATCACTGCAGGCTTCACAGTGGTTATGTCAGAGGCTGTGTCTCTCTTAGCAGTGGCCTGTCTTCCATTCACTAAGATTGGATACAAACTCCGGTGAAAGTTTGGTACCCATGTTGTCTGCAGACAGCTTACCACTGGCATGCTGATGTTCCCACTTGCAGGCTCCTCACCTTTTGTTCTCTACCTTGCTTCAGCAGATATTATTATGCTACATAGCCCCTCTGGTTCCATTTAAAACATCTAACCCTTGATCCTGGCTGTGTACCTGAAATAGTGGTTTCTCCTGTTACTGATGGACTTTGTAGGGGTGGTTTAGGCTGTCTACCATGGGTTCTCTTATATCCATGTGTAGCACTTGGTACCCCTTTCTTGTGCAGTGGTGCCCTGCTTGCTAAGTAGAGATCTCCCTTTCTCCCCAACTCATTTGCAGAGTTACACTCCTGGTCTGCCAACCAGATTTTCATGTTTCAGGCAAAGTGTTAAGGGGTTGTTTCCTCACCAAAAGATCTGCCAACCTTTCAGATGTTATGACCTGACAACCCCTCACCCACCTATAAAATAAGTGCTTAACTCAGCAATATAATCACATACACTTTCATCTGCCTTGCATCCGTGCTCACAAACCTTTTTTTTTTTTGTAAGCTTCAGGTGTTAACTTAAAACATTCCAATAAACATTGTTTAAATTTATCATAGTTTAAACCTAGCTTAGATGTCACACGGCATGGATATGCATTATGTGGTGCTGTATGCTGCCACTCATCATGCACCAACCCACAAGCATGTAAACTCTGTGTAGGCTTCGAGCGGAACCTACACAGAGTTTATTGAATCTCAGGGATTGTCTTCAATTCTCTATTTATCTTACCTGGATAGGTAAGCAATTTTTACATAAATAAACAGGACAAATCATCAAATGTGATACCGTTTCAAATGTAATTCATTTTTCTATTGAGCCTGACTAGTGGTTAATATAAAATAAGATATGTAGAAAACAAAGCCATATAAACATCTTAAAAATAATACTCACTAACTAAATAAATAAATAAAATGCAGCATTACAGAATTTTATGAGAGATGCATAAGACTTGCTGGACTGCCTTCTTTCCACGTCTTAATATATCAATTGCCAGAACTGTATGTGTCATGATGCTATTGCCCTGGTATCAGTGTAATATTAATTTGTTCACGTTGTTTGCACAGCAATCCCAGCATCATTTCTGCTTCCTTTTTGACTTTCACTTTCACAGCAGCACCTATGTTGTTATATTTTACCACTGCAGTCAGGCAAGGAAAGCTGTCAAATCAATCTGTTTAGTAATATACTTAACTGACATTTGATTACCAGGAAAGTTCAACTGGGTAGGAGCCCATTTTCAGCAGACACCCAGGGAGAAAATTTCCAAATTATTACAAAACATTTTAAGAATAATAGCTTTTACAGACATTCAAAATAATACCAAGAACAAACTCAGTTTAAATAATTATACCACATTAGACACTATGAAAACATTGGTTAAGTGCAAATACAAATTATATTACAATGATTTAACAGTTAATGAAAATTTTCCTTTTTATAGAGAAATTAAAGGTAAGTTAGTATAATGCAAACATGAGTTGCTATATGAAGTGGAAGAAATGGCAGGTTATGGTAGATTTTGAGAGAAAGCCGGGGGAGATAAATTGACAGAAGTTAAGAAGTAAGTAAAGAAGGAGAATAAGGAGATGTAAGATATGAATAGGTATTTATCTACATCTAGGAATATAACTTATCCTGGTGTTGAACAAGAAGAGAACCAGCTTTTGGGTAGGAAGTCTTTCAGAATGGTTTTGAAGGGTGGGAGGGAGGGTATTTACCTTGTGGATAGAGATAAGGAGTTCCAGGCCTTAGCAACATGGTACAAGTACAGACAATTCCCAGAAGATTTCATAGGTTAGTGGACAGACTGGAGTTTTTGGTATCGTATCATAATGACCACTTAGTAACATAGTTATATTAAATGTTATTTAGTGCTAGACAAGCAGATGGATTCTGGATAGTTTTATAGGTTGTAAGAAACAGTGGGGAGTCTGAAAGGGTTATATGCTGCAAATTTAGCAACTGTGTTATAGCATTGCTTAAATTTTGATTTTTGTGATATATGAAGGTTAGTAAGGATAACAGCACCAGAAAGAAGTGTAGGGAAGAGATAAGAAGTGGTAAGTGTAGCTTTAGTTGTATCGGTGGTAACGTTTTTGACTCTATAAAACATAACTAGTTTTTGATGAATTTTTATTTAGCAATTTTGCATATGCAAGATGAATTTAAGATTATCATCTACTATCATCCCTAATAATTGACTATGAGACGTGACTTCAATGGTTGTATTATCAAGAGATAGAGAGGACTTTAAATTTCATTTTTTTTCATGGGAAAGTGATTTGGGGGAAAGTAATATTTTTTTAAGGTTAAGCATAAGTTGTGAGTTACAAAGCCATGTTTCAGTTGCTTTTAAAGCCTTCTGAGTATGTTTTTGAAGGTGTGAAACATTGTCAGATGTGGAAATGAACGTGGATTCATCTGTGTATTATATTCGAGATGCCTGATGTGTGGAGTGTGTTGCTGACAGTTCTGTAAATTAAAGCAATGTAAACAGGCAGATGTGCAGTATGCACACACACACACACACACACACACACACACACACACACACACACACACACACACACACACACACACACTCATACACATATATCAGTAATGTACCCCTTATACCTATTAGAAATTGTCCATCATTCAATTGTTTGAGGCTTCTTCTTTCCTTTTAACTTATACAAAATGAAGATATCAAAAGGACACATCGGGTGGACAGCATTGGTACTAAAAATAAATTGTAAGCTTAGTATACCTTATGGCTTAGAAGGATAAAGCCCTAACTATGTCTCATGTGACCTGAGTTTAAATAGTGAATTAGGTGAATGACAGAGCAGGCAGGGGTATACTTATTTTTTGTGGAAAATGGAGAATCACACACTTGTGGCACACCTATGCAGTTTGATTTCCCTGGTGGAAGCAGAGGAAGTGACCACATGGTGTTGTCTGCATGCGGGCAGGCCATAATGCTGAATATCAGTCTGTTGTAAAGTAAGGGATATTTCAGTGCTGATGCAAACTGCACATCCTTCTCTGGGGTGATATTGAATGCATGCAAGAGATGCAAATTGAATAGATAAAATTACTCTGTCAACAGCAGTATGAGACTGTATTCGGATGCTTGGATCTCCTCACCTACACCATATGTTAGTCATAGCAAGTCTCCAGGACATAGATGTGTTCTGTAAGAGGAGAGCCATCAGGCAAACTGCATCTGATGGTCATCTATTTGATAGTACAACAGAGCTAAAAAAAAAAAAAAAAAAAGAAGAAGAGAAAAAAAATAATTCTTGATGTCTTCTCTAGTATCATGCATGCTGCTCTACAGGTACGAAGCAAGGGAAAATATTAGGTTCCCATAAAAACTGTTAAGGATTACTGTACTGTCTCTTTACAGTAATTATATAAGACTGGAATTTGTTTAGTAAGCATATGAAAGATATCAAATGTTTAACAACAGTGATTATATGAGTGAGCTAATGTTGAAAACATGGGCTACATCATGGTATAACTAAGTAATCACATGTTTTTCAGGGCAAGCAGTGAAGGTCAAAGGGCAAGAGATATCTGTAAACCTTTTTGTGTGGTTTCTAGTCTAGAGTATTGCTTTGTGATGTATATTCCAATCCTGGACATGAGGACATTTTTAACTAACACACTAATTTGGGTATGTAATGTCTGGAAAGCTCAAGGGACTGACTGTGCTGATATGGGACATTAGTCATAATTCACATTGCAGGTGAATGGATAAAATGGAGTCTAGTCAGACAAGCAAGTATGCATAACATGGTACTTGATAGATGGTTCTACTAAAGTCCTCCTGAAGGACAGACTGTGTTTCAGATGATCTAGTGCATGATCTTACATGGTCTAATTTGATAGAAAGAGAGTAGCATAAATATGAGGTGAAACATTGCTGAGTATATTATATCTTCTCTCTGTATTATTTTTTTTAGGTTCATGTTCCATAGCATTAATAACCTTTGGAGCATGTTGAAAGGAAATTAGCGCTGAAGCCCTTTTAAACAATACAGTTTCTAAAGTAACTCTACTCCCAATAACGACATTCAAAAACCTGGCCTGGTAAAGAATGGAAAGTACATATTTTAAAGTCCTTTAAAGTCAGCACATTAATATCTTTTATAAAGCACTACATATTATGTTCTTAATTTAGTATTATTAATACAGATAGAAATTTCACAGGTAGATTAATATATGCTCACATTAATGGGTAGCTACACAAAGAGTATTGTAATCCTTTATGAACATGAACCATCCATCACAAAAAAATAGAATAAATGTCTCAATTTATCATTAAAATTAGTGATTTAAATGAAAGTCCTTAACTATAATGAGGAGAATATTTTAAATGGCACATCAGCATTCATAAATGTAAGACAAAAGAATATTTGACAGGAATGATGTTCTTAATTAGAGCAAAATCTTTTGATGATTAGATCAATCACAGAATATAAAAATAATAATGGGAACTGTAGCTTGATAACAAATAAGGCAAATTAATATTGCTAGAAAGGGAATACTTATTCAATGGATGCATACTGCTTTGCATCTCACAATTTGCTTCTGTGTTAACACTCAGCTGCAGCTTATTATAAAAATGCAATCCATAAGATAGCCTTGGATATGAACACTGAGAAAAGGAATATAAGTACAATGGAAATTTTGTTAAAACATCTTGTCTGTGCAAAAAATAACAATGAATTAAATCAGTTCCATATAAATGAATATGTTAAAATGTGATAAATTTTCAAATATCATTTTAGTTTTAAACACGTTAGGATGCAAATGCTATGACATTTAATGATTCACAAAAGGTTAATCATAACATAATGTTCTTTCCTTATGAGTTATATCACTTGAATATTTAGAGAAGCACAAGAAACAATTACAGCATTAAATACCAGAACTGGAAATGTAGTTCTTGTAAATGATATATTTCTTGGTGGAACATTGGATGCAATATGTCCTTACTGAACAGCAATTAAAGCAAATTTAGTCAAGTTATTTCAATTATAGAAAACATATAGAAGGAAAGATGTTGCATTGGTCTTAAAATGGAAGTTGCAGGTACTGAGCTTTGTAAATTTCATGACATTCTCTTAATGAATAAAAATGAGACTGTATTGTTACTCTTAAAAAAGGCTTATGGTACACTAGCCACTGCATATGCCTGGAAGTTAGAAAATTAATTTTGATTAAGTAAGTAAGAAGATATGAGAATACGTATTAGGAATATACAAAATGAATGGTTCTTTCTAAATGATTTTGCAGCATTTTTGTAGGAAATGTGGTTGAAGGATATCCTGACTGCTTGAAAATAGATATGTATTTTATAATAACTGACTCTTTGCATGGAAATACATAGAGTGTGTGTGTGTGTGTGTGTGTGTGTGTGTGTGTGTGTGTGTGTGTGTGTGTGTGTGTGTGTGTGTGTGTGTGTGAATGACACAACTGTTAGCTTTGCTATTTCACGGTGCTTCGTTCCAGTCTGAGTCTTATGCAGAGTGCATTTGCTGCAGATTTTGTAGGCTTTCCCTCTGGCCATATGCTTTCTCCAAGTTTCCTGTTTTTTTTCATCCCAGAATGTGCCAATAGGTGAATTAGTGGTTCCTCATATTATTTATATAAATGCATGTTAGGTGTGTGAGTGCCCATCAATGATCTGATGTCTTCTCCAAGACTAGCAGATGGTTCTATATTAACTATGTTCAGCTGGGCATATTTATGTTTGGTGTTAGAGAAATAAGAAGTGCAACACATGGCACGTGGAGATTTGTGATACAGATCTGGTTTGTTTTATTATTATTTAAGGAAATTAATAAAAAAAACAAAGGAATGTTTAGTAGATGTAAGCTTTTGTTTTGTGAATGGATAATGTTAACAGTAAATAGATTCAAGCTGACAGATATAAGAGCAGAGAACTAATAAAGTAAACTAATGTCTTGTTAACCACAATCATAATAACAGGTCCGTCTGACGTCTAATATGAAGAAGCTATTGCATTTCCCATACAATCTGACTAAACTGAAAAAAACAGTAGTGATGCTAACTTGCTGAATTTAATGGCACTCGTGAAAATAAACTCCAGCCAAAGACAGAACTCTGGTCTTTAAACAGACTGTAAGTGAAATTAGTAGATATTATAACAGGATAAGTGTCTGGCACTAACATTCTTTTAGGAAATCAAAAGTGTGGGCAAACCAAGCTGAAATGGAAGCTGCGATAAATGGAATGAATGAATAAATCAGTCAGTAAAGCAAAATAAATCAGACAAAATAACCAGCGTGCTTTTGGTCTGTGTCCCTAGCAGTGCAGCTAGTAGTATTTTACAAAAACTAACTATCAGACAGATTTCCTTGAACTCACTTTCCTTAAAGTACAATAAAAGACAACACTTGTCATACTTGCCTGTCCTTTTAAATAGTTATTCTAAAATTATTTTTGAAACTGACACACTGAAAGCTCTCAATGAGATAAATGTATACTGGAATAAAAGTCTTTAGGAGGAAAAGGTTTATTTCAAAAGAGTAACACTTGCATAATCATGTGAAGATTCTGCTAAATTCTTGTAACGTAGCTATTTTACATGCCTTACAGTACTCCATAAGGTCTATCTGGTAAAAACTAATCAGCTGATCTGGATTTTTGAAAGAAAATGTCTTTTTGGAAAATAATTTTAAACTAGTCGACAGCACACATTTTCTCGTGAAATGGAATCGCAATGAAATGGTTCCACAGCCTTGACTCTACCTGTTATTTGACTGCTCCGTTAATAAGGTGTTCATCAGGTAGTGCCATGGAAGCACTTCCATTTGCTGTGAGATATAGCAATTAATATAAGACTGTTAGCTGAAAACGCTGAAACTGAGATTGATCTTGTGAAGTAGTTAATGAGGCTTATTTTCTAGTACAAAACAGATGTACATCTAAGTAAACCAGTACCGTGAAACACTTTATTTTCAGCCTCCACCCTCGACTTGCTGGATGTCTTCTTGGGAGTAGAACACCGAATGCTAATTATATGTGCAAACTGCTCTTGGTATCTTGTTAAGTAATTTCTTTTGACTATTTATTTATATAGAAATTTCAACTGGGCAGAAAACCCCATTTCAGTGGAGACCCGAGGAAAAATCCTGCACAGAAAATATAAAATGCAAATATACAAAATGAAGCATAAGAAACAAGGAAAGACAATTTTAATTCCTGTGGTATTTTGTGAAAGTTCATTGCAATCTGTACAGTACTGACTTTATTTTAAGGCAATCAGAAGCATTGCGACAAAATGTGAAAGTAACAAACCTGTTGAGAAACTGAGTTATAGATATGTCTTATTGCAAAGTTTGTAATACAATTACATAAATGTAAAGAAGGGAAGTAAAACAAATCAGGCAAATAAATAGCCATTTATAATCTGGTGATATTGTAGAAGGCAAAACAAGGTTGTCATACATAGCCTCATATTGTAGCAAAAGAGCAAGTTACGCTGCTTATCATGATTTATGTAGGTAAGTGTGAACAGGACAAATAGAAATTAAAACTTAATTTAGTAGAAATGTCTGTCTGTCAGACTCAAATGAGTTAGTGAGATGGAGGTAGGCTAAAATGACTAAAGGTAATGCCTGAATAGAGAAAAAAAAGTTAGATCAGAAGGAAAATTGTCAATTTCATAAAGAAAAGTTTCAGACCTGAGATGTTTTTAAGTGGAGTTGGAGATTTTTGTTATATGTTTGAAGGATTTCTTTGAGCCTTATTGATAAGACAGCATCTCTGGCTGTGTTGTGCGACTTATTATTAAGGAGAAGGACTATTCTAAATGCAGTGAGTTATGCTGAAAAGGATACATGAATAAAACTTAGATGCAGTTTGAAAATATATAATGCAGCTCTACCTGGGGATTGCATGTTTGAGGATTGTAAATGGGCATTTTCAGCAATCTCAGTACTGGAAGAAATTTTAGTGGGGTTATAGGAAAATATACACTATTGGCCAGATTCAATAAAACCTTCAGGGTCCATTTGCAATATGTGCGCATCTCAGTGCACTGTTTTGGATTCAGTAAGCAGTCTACTTGGTGTGTAGAGCCGCACACCACTGAGCAAACAAGGTAAACAATGTGGAATGCAAACTACTGCATAAACCGCTGCATTGTATGCTAGTCAAACAATCCAAGATGGAGGGGCTATACAGCAAGTTATAAAGCAATTGTGCAGATTCAGTGCTAGTTTTCCCTGTGAATTCCAACACCTATTGGAATACAGCCATGGAAAAGAGTCTACACAGAAACATACAGATGAATTAAAGCAACAGCAGCCCTTAGCATTTTTCTATGTAGACAAGCTGTTCTCTATCCCTCTGCAGCTGCTAACAGACCAAGGCCAAGAAGGAAAGGACTTTTCAGACTTGGGGTAACATCACAATCTACATGATACAGAAATTGTAGAGCACTACAGGGTGGTTAGAGACACACTACAGGAACTCTGCAACATCTATTGCCCTCAACTCAGAGCCAGGATAAACTGAGGGGAACCCTAGTGGAGACAAAGGTATGAGTTGCACTTAGAATTTTAGCTACAGGTACCTTTCAGACACCAACAGGGGATATGCTGGGGTGTCACAGGTGTCAGCACCAAGGATCCTCAATCAGTTCCTGAATGCTATGCGACAACATGCTAGTACCACATATATTTTCCCCATACTCCTGAGGATAGGCCCAGAAATATGCAGGAGTTCTACCCTGTAGCACACTACCCTCAAGTACTGGGTTCACACTTGTAGAAATTAAGGCACCAACTGGGGAACAGGAAGGCTCTACATTAATAGAAAGAGCTTCCTCTCTATTAACTGACAAGTCATGTGTAATGTCAATGGAATCCTGTTGAATGTGTGTGTGCTAGCAACCCAGGCATTTATCGAGATTCACATATCTAGCACACCTCCCAACTGTATCAGATGTTCACTGGGTGATAACCCACAGGGTCATTTACTGGGGGATGCAGGTTATGCACTGGAACCGTGGCTGATAATACCCATCAGAAATGCACACACAATAGCTGAAGAATGCCATAATGAGGCACATACTCATAGGTTCATAGGTTCATAGGTAGGTGCTAGGATATTGGCCCTAGGGCCTATATAAGCCTAGCCAAAAATGTACCCTGGCTTTCGCCACCCAAGAAAATTATTTTCCTGTGCCCCTGTCGAGCAGAGCCACAGAAGTGATCCCCGGCGTGAATTTCCTATTTCCCATCCAATCATCAATATTTTTCTTGAAGAGTGCTAATGAGGAGCTCTGTTTGTCATAAATAGGTAGTCTGTTCCAGAGTATGGGAAGTCTCTGAGACAGGAATCTATCCATCTAGCATGTTCTGTTTATTGTGTTGACAAGGTTTAGGTCCCTACAGTGCGTAGTTTGGAGGGATTGGGATTTCTTTAAGTGGAGCATGTCCAACAGCTCTGGGTTTGAAATAGCTTTGTATGTTAGGCAGAGATCGCCTCTGAGTAGGCGATGGAGTAAAGCTGGAGTCTTTTGAGATGGTCTGCATAGGGTATCTGTTTGAGGCCAGTAATACTCTTTGTAAAGTATTTCTGTGGCCTCTCCAGTTGTTGTAGATATCTTGTGAGGTACATACCAAAAGGGGCACTGTACTCTATAATGGGTCTAATGAGTGATGAGTAGAGAGGAACAATTAACTCTTTTTTCTGGATGAGAAACGTTTTGTGATGAGGTGTACCATGTAGAAGGATTTCCTGACCACTGTGGCAATGTGATTATCAAAGGAGAGTCTACTGTCCACCTGTGCCCCAAATGTTTCTTATCACACTTTTGGTGTTAAGTAGACTACCACTTATGTGGTAGTTTATGGGTACAGAGTTTTTACCAAAGGGGATGACAATGCACTTTTTTAGCATTGAGCTTCAGGCCATGGCTTTGACACCAGGCATCTGTCTCAGTGAGGCCCTTTTGTAGGATGCCCACATCGTTAGGAGTTTTAATTATGGCTCCCAGTTTGCAGTCATCTGCAAACTTCATTAGCCAAAGACCTTCTGTGTTAGCCTGTACTTCAGAGAAGTAGATACCAAACAGGAGAGGACCCAGGACTGAACCCTGTGGTACTCCACATGTCACTGGTCTGAAGTTGGATTTGGAGTCTGCTACTTTCACAGTTTGGGTTCTGTCTGTGAGCCAGTTGGCAACCCATCTCGTGGCATAGGTATTTATTCCTAGTTTAGTGAGTTTATCTATAATTTCAGAGTAGGGGATGGTATCAAAAGCCTTGCTGAGATCTAGGTAGGCTGTGTGAACCACCTTACCCTCATCTATGTCTTTTGTGACTGCTTCAAAGAAGTCTATCAGGTCTGGGAGACATGATCTGCCTTTTACAAACCCGAACTGGATGGGGTCTAGAGTTTGGAGATTACCAATGTCTTTGTTTATGAGTTCCATGATGATACGTTCCATGGCCTTGCAGACCAGGCTCATCAGGCTAATGGGGCGGAAGTTCCCGGGGTCCATCGTGGCTCCCCCTTTGTGGAGTGGGATAACCATAATGGTGTGCCATTCAGTGGGCAAAAAGCCTGAGGTGAGGCTATGACTGAACATGGTACTTAGGTGGGGTGCCAGTTCTTTCTGTAGTTCATGTGGAATGCAACCTGGGATATTGTCAGGTCCCATGGATGCTGTGTTCTTGGCTTTGTAGAGTGTGTTTTTTACTTGTGCAGCCGTGACTACAGGAACTTTGCATTCTTCCGGTATAGAGATGGGCCCTCTAGGGGGTGAGAGGGGGGTAAAGTTATCACTGAACCTATCTGCCAGGATGTTAGCAATATAAGTTGGTTCTGTATATTTAGTGCCATTGTGCTGTAACTCAGAAAAGATCTGAGTGTTGCCATTGAGAGTCTTGACATAGCTATAGAATGCTTTATGGTTGTCTTTAGTGTCAGTTGCAATTTTGTTTTCGTAATAAGCTTTGGAGGATTTTATGAGGGATCTCAGCTTCTTACTGAGGCTGACCAGGGAGCTCCTCCAGTCATGGGATTTTACTCTTTTTTGCAACAGTTTCTTTCTTCTATTGTAGAGTTTGTTTATGGCAAAGGACCACCAGATTGGCTTCCTTTTTTTAAAGGATAGCATCTTGGTTCTGTTAGGGATAGCACTATCCATGCACTCGTGTAATTGCTTATAAAGTGCAATTGTATAGGATTCAGCAGTCGTACCTCTATTGTCCGTCTGCATGGGTGTCATGAAGTTTGCCACTTTTGTCTTAAGAAGTGTGAAGTTGAACCAGAAATATCACAGAACATGTCCTTGGGCTGCTGACGTTATGGTTCTGGTGCCTAGATACATCTGTAGGAGCCCTGCAGTACAATCAATGGGCATATAATGAAATATTCACAGTATATATCATGCTACACAACACTATCATGAGAAAACAGCTTCAGCAGCATCAACAAGGGGAAGGGGTACACATCTTACCACCAGTGGCAAGGTCACCCCAGCCACATGCAGATGAGTAGCCAGAGGGGGAAGCACCAGCTGCTGCTACGGGTGTAGGCAGATGTAGGCATGTATAATATGCCCTCGCATTGGCTAAGAGACAACTCATAGCACATTGACTCATCACCTAATGGCCTAAAGCTGTACATACATATAGTAACACTGATGCCAGGCAACTCTCATAACCTTTACATACCCATGTAGTGGCTGTGTGCTCCTTGCATCAGACAGAGTCAGCCCTGAACTAAACCTTTTGCAGCTGCTGGATTTACAAGGTAAGTGGCACACCTGACATATATTGTGTAATATGACTGACTGGCATATCCATGCCTGTTGTTACTTGGTAGTGTAAGCAAGTAAAATGTGGGAGATTTGTACAGAAATGACCTTAACATGTGACAGCAGAGACGTATTTGACTTACATGTGTCCATTATTAAGTAGTAGGTTTCAGGCATCAAAGTTTCACATAGTTATACCTCTCAGAAGTAGTGATGGTCACTGCATGGCCTCAGTCTAGCACCACACATTTGTACTGGAAAATCATTAAAGAGAGATTTTAGAAAGTAATGATACACAATTCAGTTTCAGACTTCACAACCCTCAAAGGAGTATTAACAATAAAGGTGGAAATATTTTGATGCTATCAATTGTCTAATTTTCTAAGACCAATATAAAAGTACAGTTAACAACTCAACATCACAAATGCAGATATGGTAAGCACTAAGTCAGCTATGCACCCTGAGCATTTGATGCAAAGCTTATGTATCCCTGAATCCAAAAGATACAAAACAGGGACATGGCACAGTTATCTTCACTTGCAGAGGGTGTTTTGTGTGTGTGTGTGTGTGTGTGTGTGTGTGTGTGTGTGTGTGTGTGTGTGTGTGTGTGTGTATGTGGGTGGGGGGAGTAGGAAGCCTAGACTGTCACAAAATGTCGGTGAGTGTGTGTGTGAGTAAGAAAGAGAAGCAGGCAAACATTTAGATAAAGCAACAAATATCCAGTGAGACAAAATAAGTTTTAAGCTTCACAGCTGAACTATGAATCTGTTATCCGTGTGTCTGCATAGGTCCTCCAGGTGAAATTTGTGTTTCAGTGTCTGTATGAACACAACTAAGCTCTGTGCTAGCTCTACATTTTGGTATGTCAGACAAGTGTGAGCCATGCATGGTAGAGATGGCAGTTCCTCATTGCCATACCCGACCATGAGAAATGGCTCTGCTAGGAGTTACACTGGCATGTCTATACCCATATTCAGATGCACTGCTGCTGCCTGAACGTGACTGATGTCTGCTGGATAAGCGTCCCTCATGAGGATGGCCAAGACCATGACACTATGACCTGCCATATCAGGGTATGGACAGCTCAACCACTGATGGAGCAGTGGAAGTACTGCCACTATGGGAGCATGATCGGGCACAGCCACATTTGCAAACAGCAGATGATGTGGCTGACCTATGCTCAAGAGGATGCTGTCCCTCTCCCAGCAGGCATTCCATCACAGATGTTGGTCATTCCAATGTGTCATTCAACTGATCCATGGAAAAGGCAACATGGTGGAGGCAGTTACACATGTCAGTCTTTGCCACATCTACAATTCTAAGCATTTCTCTGAAGGACCTATAGGAATGTGCCTGTGCCTCAATGATAGCCCTAAACATACGTTGAGTGGCACCAGAAGAGACATCTGAATCAGGTGAAGGATGAACAGCAGGCCTGCTCCGAAAAGCCCTAACAATCCTCCTGCATGGCATCTCACTCACACTTTGGCTATGGCCAGAGTCAACAGGCACTGAAGCCATAGTAACCACTTCCATGACTGATTGTCTCACTCTCCACCTGTCGAATATCTGAGGGTCATTGAAGTAGGTAGGCATAGCCCTACTGGCTATGGCCAATGGAATTTCAGTAGATGGCTGTATATCAACCTCAGCATCAGATTCAACCTCTGCACTCCCTGACTGTGCCTCTATTTGTCCACAATCATCATCAGAGTCTGCTGATATTCTGATATCAGGTGGTAGAAGTCCCACACTTCCACCTTCAGGATCACCTGTGATAATAAGCAACAGACACAGGAACAATTAATACCTACACTACTACAGTCCAGTATATGATAAGAAATAACAGTGGTGCCACTGTTAGACAGTACAGCAATACACACAGTAGTCCTGATGTCTACATCACACACTAAAATATTTCTTTGAGTTGTTAATCACTACTGACATGAAAATGTTTGGCTTATCATGTGCAGATGATGTTATGCTAAATATGCCAGATGGTCCTGGAAGAAGATAAGCAAAAAGGTAGGGACAACATCATCATAATTAACAGTAACACAGGGGCTAATACTTTTTCACCTTTATATGTCCATTAACTATACTTTCAACAAGAACTTGGATGACAAGTCCAAACTAAGCCCATGTATAATCAAACAGAATGTATTGTTAACTGTAGCAAGCTTCAATCTGCCCTACAAAAAAAAAAAAAAAAAAAAAATCTTGTGGAACAGAACTAATGTATTGATTTAAATTGTTTTACTTTACAATAGGAAACCAAAACAAAGACATGAGTAGAATTCTGGTACTGGAAGAAATAAAGACTATGAACAGTAAAGCAACTAGTAAGTCAGCCATGAACCTCAATACATATTGCAGGATGTGTTAAATATCAAAAATAAAGTTAAAAACATTAACAGTTTAGCGATTTTGTCTTTACTACAGAGACATCATCAGAACTGTGAAAGCAACACACACAAGACCATCTAAGAACATGCAAAAAGGAAGTCACACCTCCTGGAATCAACCAGCTTCTGCAGACGTAAACAGAAAATCAAAATAAACATGAAAGTCAAATAAATGTGCATTGTACACCTGAACCAATAAGATAAATGAAATAAAAAGTTAAACAAAGCACATCATAATCTACTGGCTCTCCTTTTTAGGTCAGCTCTGATAAGAATATTGTCATTCAAACCTGGAAAGGTGGTTGTATCCAGTTTTAGCTGCGAAGGCATTCCCTGGTGAAGCAGATTATTCTGGCAGTCATCTGCATATTGAAGAATCTGTATTTGTTTAAGAATCAAAAGGATAAACTTAATAAAACCAGCACACCCAATAGAATGTCTGATCAGTCCACTTTTCTGATCTTGGTGTTGAATACTATACACATGATGATAAATACGCTTGTTCAAAGCATTCTTAGTTTTTTTTCCCACAAAAAAGTGGGGCAAGATGAAAATGTAGCCAGATATATCATTCTTTTTGAAAAACAGTTAAAAAAGCAATTATAGACAATGTTTATGTAAGGATACTGATGGCAGTGTCCACATTTCCTAGCAGGTAGTATTATTTTAGGATGATCACTGGCCCTCTCCAACAGAAATTTAATGTTATATTTGTTTTTGTAAGTGTAAGATGGCAATGATAGAAAACGTTGCCTAATATTCTCATCACATTTTTATTTATTTATTTATTTGTTTATTTTACATTTGTTGACTGGGTTAGTCCGACTGAGCCTAGTGGCTCATTTTCAGTGGAGATCCGGGGAGAGAAGCTCCACAATAAAATATAACAGGAGTGCAGCTGGATATCCATAATACAGAAACATCAATCTTTTAAAGTCAAATTATTGAAGACAAACTGCATTATCAGATGTCAGCCTTGATGTTCTAATAAAGTGACTTTTCACCACCCCTCTTCATTTGATGGAGGGGGTGGCCACTAGTAAAAAACAGAAAAGTATTGCAGTAAGTGCGCTTCTTGAAAGTTCATGTACTGAATTCATTATTTAGTGCTTTCCTAATATCAATGTCCAGATAATTAATCTGATCACATTTACACGAGAATGTGAACTTGAGAAAATTGGTATTTTCTTGCAACTGTGAAATAAAAACTTCAAGTTCATCAATGGCTCCTTCCCAAATAGTAATTAAATCATCCAAGTATCTGAAATAACCAGCACATTTCTGAAATGGGAGAGGTTAAAAAGCAAATCAAGTTCCCATCTTAAAAGGAGAGCATCTGCAAACAAGGGGGCACATGCAGCCCCATGGCCACTCCAAGAGTCTGCTTGAAAAATTCCCCCTCAAATGTCAAGATGTTGTTATGTAATACCAAGTCCATGAATTCAGTAACCAAGTCATTATCAGTATCGTAGAGTAGGCCAAACTGTGTTACAATCTCACTAAACCATTGAAGTTCCACATTGTCAGGTAATACAGTAAATAAACTTTGTATGTACAAATAACAGTTGTAGGGTTGCATATTACTGTAGATGATGTTGCAGTTGGTTGTATGCAAAATGATTTCAGTTCCTTGCTGCAAAGCTGTTTGTGTGGCAAAGAGGGATAGGTCACCATTACTGTCTTCTGAAGGTTCATTGGAGTGAGAGTTGAAATTCAAACATATGCAGAGGTATTTTAGGTGTACTCACATTTTGTAGTGTGTATGTCATAGATTGCTTTTCCTCATTTAAACTACTTTCCTTTTTTTCTTTTTTCCTTTTTTTGGGGGGTCATTGTTTGCTTGATGTGGTGGCTTAGCGCAAATATGGGTAACAGAGACAAAATGAATGTCAGGTTTGGCTGTGCTTATCGTGTCTGTGTGAAGCGCAGCAGTTTCCAAACTAGACTATTGGCTGCCCAGGAAGCAGATAGAACACCTTCAGAACACCTGCAAACAGGACGTCTGTAAAGGGGCAACTCTCAAAAACAATATATTGTTGCAATTTTTGTTTTCCATTATGCAACTGCACTTAGTGGTGTTGCATGATAGATAGCAAGGTTCCCCAATAGCTGCAGCCATTGAACACCTGCAAACAGGAATCTGCAAACAGGACTCAGACAGCCAATAAGTGAAACTGGATACATTCGATTAATTCTATTGGGCATTGTACAAACACACTAAGTGGCATTGTGTGGTGGGTAACACAAAGACCTTAAGAATGATTAGGAAATTAGGGAACATCATGTAAGTAGTCCTATGGCATCAGGTGTAAGGGTTGGGATAGAGTACATATGGTCCTGGGTTCTAGTACAGGGTGGGCAAGCTATGTTTACTGTTTTGACAGTGCAGTTTATAGCAATGAACTGAAAAAGAGGCAACTGCTATTTCAACATT